>NC_047138.1:21049718-21349718 GCF_009829125.3 Periophthalmus magnuspinnatus | reverse complement strand
TACTTTGTATTATTATTTATTCGTTTTTTTGGCTGATATACATTTGTTCTATATTGGCCAATATTCAACACTGATATTCAATACCTGTCATGATCCCAGTCTGCTCTGTGTTTTGGTGCTATTTTTCCCCCCTCCCTTCTGTGTCGGAGTCTGGAGCTGGGCGGACATTCAGGCTCCTCCCATGTACACTGATCTGTAATCAAGCCACACCTGGGGAGGACAAAGCAACGGAGGACCTGACACTCAGTGCCAGATTCTTCACATATCCTGAGTGGTATAGCTCTGCTTGGCTTCGTCTTGTTTTACACTTATGACTGTTGTACTCGGTTGGATATCTTTTGTTTTTCACCAGATCCCACTCCCCGAACCTGCACAGTGCCTTCAACCCAGCTCTCCACGACCGGTACGACCATCTCATCCTCCAACCCCATGTGTGGATTATTGAGGGGGAGAGCACTCCAGTGGGTGGAGGCTAAATTTTCTAACACCATTTTAGACAGCGTGACTTTTGATGGGTTTGTGGGAGAGTTTAAACTCATCTTTGATAACCCACACTATCAAGGTAGACGCATCTCTCCGATAAGTCTTGTTCAAGGTCCCAGGTCCGTGGCTGATTACACCATTGAGTTTTGGACACTGGCAGTGGAGGTGGATTGGACTGACAGTGCTTTAAAGACTGTCTTTGTGAAGGGACTACGTGCCAAATTAAAGGATGAACTGGTTTCTTGAGACAACCCACCTGACCTTAAAGCTTTGATTTCCCTAACGGACTGTATCTGCAATCACCTGCAGAGTCGTCAAAAGGAGAGACGCCATTCGCCAACCCAGGCCACGAGCCGCCATGCTCTTCTGCCACAAATCAACCGGTCACCGGCGTCACCCCCACCATAGGAGCCAATGCAGCTGGGTCGAGCACACCTGACTGCGATCCCGCCAAGCGGGTGAGTGCCTGTACTGTGGGAGGCATGGACATTTTCTTGCAACTTGCCCGGTTTGGCCAAAAGGGGGTATCCATCGGTAGGACTGTGAGGCTGGTGAGTTAGCAACACATCACAGAAGAAGCTAAATGGATTCGTGTTAGAACTGTTACCCTATACTTTTTGGTCCTTATTGACTATGGAGCAGAGGAAGACTTCCTAGACTGGCTGAACAGTCTGTGTGGTAGGGTTGGAGCTACTGAAGCAACCACTCACAGCCCTAAATCTTAATGGGAGGCTACTGGCCAGGGTAACACATATTACCGAGCCTGTTACCTTAGCTGTGTCCGGTAATCACCATGAAACCAGGCAGTTCTATGTCATTTCTACTCCCACTATACCGCTCATTATGGGTCACCCCTGGCTGGTAACTCACAACCCCATAATTGACTGGGCTAGGGGGAATGTGTCTGTGTGGAGTCCCTTTTGCCATGTGAACTGTCTATAGTCTGCTCTGTCTCCAGCAGGGGGTGGAAAGTTGCACTCCAGTTGTCCACCAGACAAGCTGGATCTCTCCTCCGTGTCGAGCAAGTACCATAAAAGTCGGGCGCTGTCTCTTCCTCCCCACAGACCATACGACTGCACTATTGACCTCCTGCCTGGGGCTCTCTTGCCCTCCAGTCATCTCTATACTCTCTCCAAACCCGAACGGGAGACTATGTAGCAATATATCAGGGACTCTCTTGCCACTGGTATCATCTGCCCCTCCTCCTCACCCCTAGAAGCTGGAATCTTCCTCGTTGCCAAAAAAGACAAAACATTAAGGCCATGTATCGACTTTAGGGGCCTCAACAATATTACCAATAAAGACAAATACCGCTGCCGCTCATTGACTCCGCTTTCACACCTCTCCATGGGGCCACCATCTTTACTAAGCTCGACCTTAGAAATGCTTATCACCTGGTACGCATAAGGGCAGGAGATGAATGGAAGACCACATTCAAAACTCTTCTGGGACACTTCAAGTACTCAGTAATGCATTTTGGATTAACCAGTGCTCCAGCCATCTTCCAAGATCTCATCAATAATTTTCTCAATCGTTTTGTGTTTATGTATCTAGACGATATTCATATTTTTTCCCAAGTCCCCACAGGAACACCAACACCATGTGTGCCAGGTCCTCAAGAGATTACTAGAGAACAAACTCTACGTGGTTGACAAATGTGAGTTCCACACAGATAAGGTCAGTTTTCTAGGGTTCAATGACAGGTGATTGTCCACCTATTCCGGTGGATATAGTTTCCGACCGCAGGACGCAATTCATAGCACAAGTTTGCCGTTCCTTCTGTGAGGGCCTGTGTGCATCGGTGAGTCTTACCTCCAGCTTCACCCCCAGACCAACAGACAAACCGAGCATGCTAACCAGGACCTGAAGACGGCGCTATGCTGTGTGGTGTCCTCTAACCCCTCCACCTGGAGCACCTTTCTCCCATGGATCGAATACTATACTGGCCTATTCTCTTTTCAAGCCTCTCTAGGGTACCAGCCTCCACTATTCCTGTCAGAGGAGAAGGAACTGGCGGTACCCTCCATCCAACTCCACCTCCAACGCTGCCCCGGGGTCTGGAAAAGTACCATTGCAGCCCTTCTCCAATCTGGGGCAAGGATGAAGGTAGCCTCGGACAGACACCTGCTGTGTTTTGGTGCTGTTTTCCCCCCTCCCTTCTGTGTCGGAGAATGAAGCTGGAGCTCTGGCTTGCCAGCACTGTTCCCTCCAAGCTGCGCGCGTGCGCAATTGCGCACTGCTGACACGGTCTCTGCGCACAGAAAATCTGTGCTGCGCACAAAAAAATTGAACCGGAGTTGAAAATAAAATAAACACACAACAATTCATTCTGAGCTATTTTTCAATGTGAGTCAATGAGTGTGAACGGCGACTAGCTGCTCCAGCCAGTTATGTGATTCATATATGTATTTGAGCAGCTTATCAACGTCATTGACAGAATCATTGGCGAGTTGGCCCTAAGTGCTGTTTAACCCCTTAACCTTCCGACGGCCCGCCCTCGGGCAAAGACCCGCACGTAAAATTACACGCGAGTAATTGCGTAACTTTACGCACACTTTTGCAGCAGTTTTGCATTTTAAACATGATGAAACGGACAAAACAAAGGAAGTACATGACCGAGGACACTGTGGATGCTTGTACAAGTTAAACTAGAGGCATCTCGGACCCGGAGCGGTTCGTGGAACCGAGTGAAGATCTCATGGTGGACTGAGGAGTATAGGACCTTATGATTTGATGGACTGGATGCTGTTCCTGACCGGTAAGCGTGGTTTATTCTGCTATTGACTTAATTGTGGGTCAAATGTGTATTATGTGTAATCATTAGCATTAGCTAATGCCAATCTGCACCCCCCGACCACCACCAATTATTCATGCACACACCACTTGGGTGAAGTGTCTTGCCTAAGGACACAATGACAGAAGTTGGTCCGAGCGGGACTTGATCCTCCAACCTCTGTCACACTGTCACATGTACAGTGTATTTTTAGTTTCCAGTGTGTGTTTGTTTACATTTTGAAGTGTGTGTGTGTTTGTTCACTGTTTGCAGTGTGTGGTTTGTAAATATATATTTATTTTGACCCATACCACTTGTTTTGAATATATTTTATATACAAATACACATTATATATTGTGTTTTGATAGTATATGTAAATGTACAGTAATAGAGCAGCTGGGTGTGCAGATGCAGATTCCTCTCAGTGTGTATTGGTCATTGAATATGGTCACTAGTTTATGAGTTGTAAAAATCAAGCAAAAGCTTCACACAATGGCTTATATTCATAATACAAGTCAGAGTTTTATCATAAAAATGTTAAGTGTGTTTTCAACATTGGAGTTTACAGTTGGCTTGGTTTGGTTGGAAGCTCATGTTTTTCCATAGTTAAAATTAAATATTTATACTTACAATAGCATTAACATACTACACAGGTCATGAGCAAGATTTTTGTCATTTTCATTGTATAAGTGGGATAAAGCACTTAATTAAAAGTCTTATAGCAGAAATGTAAATGTGGTAATTTGATTCTTTTAATAAACCATTTAACGATGCGATGCAGCATGACCACAGTGCGCACGTCTGATGTTGCTCACAGTGGTTCATGGGACCGCTCAGGGAGTTTGTGTGTTTGCTCAGACTCGTGAAAATTAGAGGGAACATTGCTCGCCAGAGTAACACACGTCACTGAATCCCACTGAGTCCTGTCAGGTATTCACCAAGAAACCAAACGATTTTACGTCATCTCTGCTCCCACTACCACTCATTCTGCGCCATCCCTGGCTGGTCAAACACAACCCCATAATAGATTGGGCTAGTGGGAAGGTATCCAAATGGAGCTCCTTTTGCCTTGCCAACTGTCTGCAGTCTGCTTTATCTCCAGCAGGGGGGGTCAACTTGTTCCATGGCCATCCCCCAGATAAGCCTGACCTTTCCTCAGTACCCAGTGTGTGTCATGACTTGGACAATGTTTTTAGCATAAGCCGGGCACTATCTCCTCCTCCCCACAGACCCTACAATTGTGCCATTGACCTCCAAACCGGTGCCCCCTTGCCTTCCAGCCATCTCTACAACCTTTTCAAACCTGAACAGGAGGCCATGGAACAATACATCCGTGACTCCCTAGTGGCTGGCATCATCCGTCTGTCTTCTTTGCTCCTAGAAGCAGGGCTTTTTTTTTTATCCTTTATTTAGTATTTTTATACATATTTTAGAACACAGAAAAAAAGAAAAACAACAGATCACAAAAACAATACAGAGCATCCAACAATGAAACAATGTAAAGTATACCTGTGTAGACCCTCAGTCGTCCAGGTCTGATCCATAGCAAACAATGAAGTTAAATCTGTCAATTGGACAAATCTTGTAGGAGTGAAGATGTTTCGCTGCTCATCCAAGCCGCTTCTTCAGCTCTGGTCAGAATGCTGGTGGCCACTGCTTTAAATCTATCTGACGGGAGAGGCTAACCACACTGAAACTGTAAACAGCTATTGTCTCCAGTTTCAGGTGCGACTAACCTATTCAGCCCTTAACAACCCTGCTATTGTTCTCATTGTTCTGGGTCTGAGGATGGGGGAGAGATTATGTCTCAGGCCCCCCATTTCTTTTTAAGGAAGGATTCTCTTTCCTAAGAAAAATAGCTTCTTTAACTCTCTCAAACCATTTCTTTTCTCTGGCTAAGATCTGAACTTCACTATCTTCAAAGAAGTGGTTAGTGGCTTTGTCTCTATCCTGGTGATTCCATTCCTTGTATTTATGGCCTCCCTAAGATCCACAAAGAAGGAGAACCCCTCAGACTCATTGTATGTAGTGTTGATTCTATCACATACAATGTGGCCAAACATCTGAAGACCATCCTGGCTCCTCTGGTGGGCAACACGGAGCACCATATTGAGAACACAGCTGAATCTGTGAGCAAAATCAAGCATCTTCAATTTGATTCAGATGAGACCATGGTTTCATTTGATGTGACCTCTTTTTTTACTTGTATCCCCACATCAGTAGCGGTGGAGGCAGCACAGAGGAGGCTACTGCAGGATACTAAGGTGGAAGAGAGAACTAAACTCACACCGAACCAAATCTGCAAACTGCTGGAAATTTGTCTTAATACCACATATTTCCAGTTCAGAGGAAACTTCTACAGGCAAATCCACGGCTGTGTCATGGGCTCACCTGTCTCTCCTATCATAGCTAATTTATAGATGGAACAATTAACAGGAGACTTTGGCCTCATTTCCAGGTACTCCACCCACACATTGGTTTCGATATGTGGATGACAACTGGACCAAAATCAAAATTCAGGATGTGGAGCCTTTTACTGCACATATTAATGCTGTGGATCCAAACATCAAGTTCACACGGGAAGAAGCCAAAGAGAACAAACTGGCCTTTTTAGATTGTGCAGTAACAATAGGAGAGGACAGGCGACTCCAGATAGAAGTTTAAAGGAAGCCTACACATACGGACCAATACCTGCTATTTGATTCACATCATCCACTGCAGCACAAGCTCGGAGTGATCCGGACACTACAACACAGAGGTCAAGTGCTGCCTACAAACACAGAGGGAAAAGTAAAGGAGAAGCAATATGTGGAGAAAGCCCTCTCTGCTTGTGGATATCCAAAATGGGCCTTCAATAGATCGAAGAGAGCTAAAAAACAGGACAATAGGGAATCTGAACCTAGTAGGAGAGGTGTTATCGTTCCTTACACTGTGGGTGTGTCTGAAAAACTTCAGAGAATCTTCAGACAGTATGAGATTCCTGTCTTTTTCAAACCCACAAACACTTTAAGGCAAAAACTGGTTCACCCTAAGCACAAAACCCCAAGCCATAAACAATGTAACAATGTTCCTCTGGACACCAGTCTGCCGTGCATCTCCATCTCAAAGCCTCTAACCACTCCATTGAAGATAGTGAAGTTCAGATCTTAGCCAGAGAAAAGAAATGGTTTGAGAGAGGAGTTAAAGAAGCTATTTTTGTTAGAAAAGAGAATCCTTCCTTAAACAGAAATGGGGGCCTGAGACATAATCTCTCCCCCATCTATAACACCATCCTCAGACCCAGAACAATGAGAACAATAGCAGGGTCATTAAGGGCTGAATAGGTTAGTCGCAGCTGAAACTGGAGACAATAGCTGTTTACAGTTTCAGTGTGGTTAGCCCCTTCCCTCAAATAGATTTAAAAGCAGTGGCCACCAGCATTTTGACCATAACTGAAGAAGCGGCTTGGATGAGCAGCGAAACGTCTTCACTCCTACAAGATTTGTCCAGTTGACAGATTTAACTTTGTTGTGTGCAATCTAAAGTATAGTTATTCCAATAACAAACGTGATCATATACCTAGTTTTTCAATATAACTAATCCATTTCTCCCAATATCTTTTACATCTGTCAGCAGAAAGTCTCTGTGAAAAGGTCAGTCTCGCCATGTTATAGATGTCGTTGACAACCTGAATCCAGTCTGTAAGTGTAGGTGCATCCTTACACAACCATTTGCGGGTTATAGCCTTCTTCGCTCCTGCTAATAATATTGACAAAACATATTTGTCAGATCTCTGCATCCCATGGGGAAGGGTACTCAAATAGACTTCAGTAAATCCCAATGTCAAGCCAGGTCCAAACATACCCTGGATTGCTTCTATCACCGATGACCAGTAGTGGGTGATCTTGTCACAGTCCCAAAAGATATGAAAATGTCCAGCCCTGTCATTGTCACAATCTCAACACTGTGCTTTATCCGGGTCATTACAATGTTTGCACCTGCTATAAGGTGTTACAAAAAAATGTACCATATTTTTCCACATAAATTCCCTCCAAAGACTTGAACAGGAGGTAGTCATAGTTTTGCAGATATTCAACCAGTCATCCTCCGATATTTTAGCTTTAGCTTCCTGTTCCCATGCTTCTTTAATATATATAGTAGAAATGTTCCTCGCTGCTTGCAAACATTTATATATTGTGATTATTTGTTTCTTGGGAGTGTTGCCTTTATAAGCTTCTATACAATTTTTCACCAAATCACTTTCTTCTTCAGTAAATTTAATTTCCTTATCAAAATAGTGTCTTAGCTGAAAATATCTAAAGAGGTCATGTTTGCCCAAATTATGTGCGTCTGAGAGTTCCGCGTAACTTTTCAAAACACCATTGTTTGATATAGCCCAGTAACCAGTGATACCCCGCCATGACCACTGTCGAAACCCATTATCTGTTGGTAGAAACTCTGAATCAAAAGCCGGCCATCGCAGAAATCTGGCATTTCCTTCTATGTTTTTGGCTGTAAGTATTTTACTCCATATATTTATTGGTACATTTATCCAGACAGGCAGCAGGTTTGAGTCTAGTTACTTTTTGAGGATAGGCTGATCACCGAGCATGGACTGAAGAGGCACATTAAAAGTATGACTGGCGAATCTCTTTCCATTTAGCCTCACAACAAGGATCACACCAACCTATCAGAATTCGTAACTGAGCTGCTTTATAGTATCCTTCCAAACATGGTAGAGCTTGTCCACCCTCCTCCATTCGTAACTATAATATCTGAAACTTTATTCTTGTTTTTTTGTTACCCCAAATAAAATTTGAGATCATTCTATTTCAGTCATTGAATTGCTTGGAGGATATCTGAACTGACATTGCTTGGAAAAGGTAAAGAAACCTTGGCAAAAGGTTCATTTTTATTATGCCAATCCTATTATACATATTCATTGGCAACAGTGACCATCGCTGTAGATCCGCTTTAATGTTGAGGTTAAGATTTAATTTTGTTGGAGGTTAAGGTATAATTTTCTTCAAAGATTACTGAAGTACATTACCTTTGGTGTATGTATTTATTCTTCCAACTAAATTTGTCATCTTGCGACTCTCAGGAGAGGGATGATAGTTAAAAGAGATTATTTGGGTTTTCTGTAAATTCAGTTTATAGCCAGAATATGTACCAACGTCCCGCAGCAATGTGTTAATAATGTAAAGAGGACATCATCTGCATATAAACAGGCTTTGTGTACGGTGTCCCCTACAGTAATCCCTGAAATATCTGTATGTTCTCTAATAACCTGAGCCAAAGGCTCAATAAAAAGTGCAAACAGGGTTGCACTGAGGGGACATCCCTGACGACAGCCCCTCTCTAAATATACTGTGTCACACAAGTCCCCATTGATTTTGATCCTGGCAGATGGGGAATCATACAAAGATCTTATGCACCCAATAATTTTAATGTTAAAACCGAACCTACCCAGGACCAAATAAAGATATTCCCAACCATCAGAATCAAATGCTTTTTCAGCATCAAGACTAACCGCTATAGATTCTATGTTTTTCATTTTATTAATGAGATGACGAGCACTTCTGATATTGTCATGAGTCTGTCTATTGCGGACAAATCCAGTCTGTCAATTTTGGAACAATAACCTCGAGCCTCCGAGCTAGTATCGTGGCAAATATTCGATAATCAGTATTTAAAATAAATATTGGACGATAAGAGCTGCATAGAATTCTGTCTTTACCTGGTTTATAGATCACTGAAATCACCGATCTTTTCCAAGATGGTGGTATCTCCCCACCCATTAAAACATGATTAAAGCAAGTCTTAAGTGGCGGAATTATTGAATGTTGAAAATGTTTATACCACTCGGCTGGATAACCATCCTCTCTGGCCATTTTATTGGTTTTCAACTTTGAAATGGCTTTACTAATTTCTTCATCTGTTATTTCCCGATTTAACCTCTCGCTTTGTTCGGTTCCTATAGATGGTAAATCAAGTGAGGAAAGAAAATGATTTATAGCACATGTGTCAAACACAAGGCCCGGGGGCCAAATGTGGTCCTCCACATCATTTCATGTGGCCCTCAACAGGGTACATTAAAAGGTATGATGGACTTAAAATGTAATTTTATCAGGAGATATGCAGTTACACAGCCATAATTTTATATCTAGGCAAATGCATGTGCAATATTTGTAACTTGAATAATTCATAATTACAGAAACAGTAAATTAGCAAGTTAAAAAAGTAATTAGATTTATCTTGCATCTGGCCCTTTGAGGGCAGCCATTTTGCTGATGTGGCCCTCAGTGAAAATGTGTTTGACACCCCTGATTTATAGCCTCAACATTTGCTGAGTCGGGTCGGGTATATAATTTCTCGTAATATGCCACAAAGGAGTTCTGTATATCTTTTAAATAATGTAATATATTATTATCAAGAGGGCTCTTCATTTTATGTATAAATCTGTTGGCCTGCTGTTTACGTATCCTCTAAGCTTCTTAGATTTGGGACCATTTTTATAATAATTTTGCTTTATAAATTTTGGCCTCTTTTCTATTTGGTCTTCATATAGTCTATTCAAAATGTGTTTTGTTTCATTAATCTTTATTTAGGATATCACTGTTTTTGTTTTGCATGTGTTCTTTTTCTAAAATCTTCAATTTGCCAGATACATATTTCATGTAATTGTTCTTTTCCCTTTTCTTAAAAGAGGACCACATAATCAATTTACCTCGGCCTTGAACGCATCCCATACTACACTGGGGGAGATATCACTTTTATGATCCATATAATATTTCATTTCTTTCTCTATAAAATCAGGAAATTTGTCATCTTTTAGAAAACTTGTGTTAAGCCTCCATAAAGTTTCTTTACGCTCATTATCCAAATGGAGGGTGCGAAATAGGTGTCTCTGACACCTATTTCGCAATCAACAATTTTATGTCTGAAAAAAGTATAACCCTTTTATTTATTTATTTTATTTATTTATTTGTTTATTTATTTGATAGGGACAATGCACTTTAATGAACATCAGTATAAAACAGATGTAAATATGCCGAATTTTAGCTACAAAGCTAGTTTTCCTCCGTAGTCCCCAGGCAGGCAAATACATAAAAAATACAACATGCAATACAAGCAGCACAAACAAAAGTCTAGTGGTCACATGACTGGTTTGTTTTCAGCCATAGTTTCAGTTGTGTTTTAAAGCTGATCAGTGTAGGGCTCTCCTTTATATGCAGAGGAGGACTGTTCCAGATATTAGTGGCCCTCACAGAGAGAGTGTTCTGTCCAACCCTTATCTGATCGATGTAAGTTTCTCCACACATCTATCATTCCTATTTCCTTAAGCATTTTCTTAACAAAAACTAAAACTTTTTATTTTACTAGGTTAGGACAGACATTCCAATCACCTCCACATATAAGCACACCTGACATTTCTGTCGCAATAAAAATGTCTTAATCATGCATTAGTCTTTGTCTATACACATTTAACAGTCACCTCTTTATTGTCTATATATCCTTTAACTAATATATAACGTCCTTCCTTGTCGTCCTTCCTTGTCACTGACCTGAGATATGTATTGAAAGTTCACTCTATTAGGTAATAGGAACTCCTCTAGAGTGACCCTTTATAAATGATGGGTAGTACATATTTTTGAACCCCATTTATCTTTTCATGCTCTGTGGCAGAAAGATGAGTTTCCTGCCAAAATATTATATCATATATTCCTCTTTTCATTTTAGCAATGACTTTAGTCCTTTTAATGGGGTTATGCAGACCATTTACATTAAGAGTGATAACTGCTTACTGCTGCTCTGAAAAACACACATCACACTGTCATGAGTCCTGTCTGACCTTGTGTTTCTGTGCTGTATCCCCCCCCCCCCCCCTTCTGTGTCTATGCCTGGAGCTGGGTGGAGACTCGACATAAACTTTAAAACTCAATACTAAGGAAAAGACACGATATTTAATACCAATTCCGATACGACAATGATAATAAAACAACTTCTTTATTTAGAATAAAAGGTAATTTTAAACATAAATTGTACTATTTTCTTTTATATTATCATTTGGCCTTATATCTGTGTAATCGCCAAGTCTCCCAGGTAAGTTCCATAGTGGCCCATGGGCTATACTAGCCTATGTGGTCTTCATATAGCTCAAGATCATTTTGAAGCTATGAAAGGTTATTTTCTGACATATGAATGTGAATTTTTCAATTGATACCTGCTCAAATGAGTATCTAGTTTGATACTAGTTTTAGTATAAATTAGAATCAGATTTTCAATACTTTTGACAACCCTACTACAGATTCTAAAAACCCTAGAGTTACTAAAAACGAGTGTACCGTGACACAGATGACGGGGTACCCTGCGGGAGGGCTCTGGTCCCTGGAGCTGTCAGTGTCATCATATCGGAGCAGGGACACCACTCTGGGCACTGAGGGGAAGGTCACATCTGCTATGCTGTTGGACTCCTCGATGTAGATGATGGCTTTACTCAACTGTGCATCCACAAACAAAGATAGGATGTTAAAACACACTCAATACCAAACGGACAATTCTATGGAAGTATGGCATAGTACTCCCTATTAAGACTATATCATTTAGGAAAAATATCTAATCGCGTTTTCCTCCAACAAACTTTGCAATTGTGATTAGATTTGCAATTTATGTTTTAATAATAGGATTCTGTTCAAAGTTCACATTTTAAATGTGTGCAGAAGAACTGACTAAAAGGCTGCAATATTAACTAACAAATTAATACAAGAATGGCATTTCAGAACATGTCTGTACAAATTTAAACAACAGGGTTAGCAGTTTTTGTACAGGAGATTTTATTGTTTGTGGAGAAGTTACATCAAAAACTATTTCCTAATTGCATCCATTGAAACTGTGATTCTGATTTCAATTAAATGCGCAGCCTTACAGCACTGTTTAATATTAATTTAATTATAACAAAGCACCTGCATTGAAGCCAGATTCTATCATAGTGTACTTGTGCCCCAGCACTTTTCGCGGCAGCAGCTCAGTTGGTGTGTCTGCGTACTCTGGTGTGTGAATCTGTGTGTGAATGGTGAGTGGTACAAGTCGTATCAGTAAAGAGGCAACCCTGCTCACAGGAAAAACGCTTTTTCAGGCTTCTTGTTTGATCTGTGTGTGTGTTTTTTTGCATTAGAGTTACATACCACACCTTTAAAATGAACACAATACATTTGAGACAAAATAGTAAGTTTAAAATATGGACATTTTACAATGTTAAGGCCACAACTAATCCTCAGTAAAAATAACAGAAAACTAAAAGTCCACCTTTGTCTCTGCGACCATGTTCTCGTCTGGCCTCAGGTGCACAGTGAAGGCCTCTCTCATCTCTCTCAACCCGTCGTACAGAACCTCCACCTCCACGTAGTGCACCATCTCGCCATCTTGGAATACAATTTCTACACAAGACAGTAATAATAAAAAATGTTTAGTCAAGTATCTCTGGGTCTTGTTCATGAGTGAGGGACGGATGGAACGTGAGATTGACAGGTGGATCAGTGCGGCATCAGCAGTGATGCACTCAATGTATTGGACTGTTGTGTTAAAGAAGGAGCTGAGTCAAAAGGCAAAGCTCTTGATTTACCCGTCAATCTACTCTTACTCTGTGATATGGGGTGTACTGTTATGCTCTTACCCTATAATATGGGGTGTACTGTTGTACACTTACCATGTGATAAGAGGTGTACTGTTATATTTCTTACCCTGTTATATGAGGTGTACTGTTATATTTCTTACTTTGTGATATGGGGTGATAATCCTCTCCAGAGGTGGCTGAGCCATCCTTGGTGTGGACCCTGACCACAGACACTTTGGAGGTGTCCCCGAGGCGCTGCACTGGGACCCTCAGCACTGACACTTGACCACTCTCCCGGGGCTCGCTCACACTAAACTTAGTCTCTCCAAACTGGATAATGGACTCTGAGGGACACAGGAAATGCTCACAAATATTACGGCAGTTAGATATGAAAAACAAGTGGGATATTTGAAAACTGCGTTAAATTATTATTACATTATTTATTACATTACTTATTTATTATATTTTTTATTATTTATTACATTATACATTACATTCATTATTTTTGTGATACTTTTTTTTTTGCATATTCAATCAAATACAAATAAAACGTAACTCTTATGAAAAAATGTCATACATAAGTTAAAAGTTTGAATATTTATCTTGATTTAAATTTTGACTATTACATGTTGTATACCAGTAGGCCTCTCAGATTAGACATCAAATATTAATTAATTTTAAATAAAATATTTTCAGTTTGAATTCTAATGAATTTATTGAATTAATTAGAAAGCCATTAGAAGGTGACTTCATTACTGTCTGAGTCGTCTTTGATCTTGATGAGTATTTCATTCTGTTTGCCCACAGATGCCCCAAAGGGAGACTGGCTCCTGGCACTGCTCAACACCAGCCTCAGCTCCTCCTCCTCCTCATACTCAGTGTCATCTATGATCTCCAGGACACAGGGTTTCTCTCGCTCTCCTACAGGGGCAGATTTACTGTGAGCATGGTGAAGGAGTATGAGGAACCAACTCTAGGGGATGAGAACTTGAAGAGACATTGAGTAGGTCAAATACATTCTATTAAAATAACTTTGATGCAACAATTGAATACAACATTTTCAAAATTTTTATAATTCATAATTATCTGAAATCATGTGAGTTTGTTGTTGATCAGTAACTCAAGAGTTAAAACATTTTATACAATTTTGACTGCAGATAGAGCAGTAGATACACAATTGAATTTTAAAATTTGTTTACACCCTTCAGAATCAGAATACCAGTTTAAAAAGTAAGACATTTTGAATAAATTCAATGCAAATAAAATCTGTGTTGTGTCTAAATATAACACTTTTCACTGACATACTGAATCCAGGTATTTTTCCAGCTTTGTGGCAATGAGCAACTTTTGTAACTGCACAGACTGACGTGATTGCTATTCTGCATCAACTATCAATAATCAAGCATCTTGACTGTACACACTGGCTGTTGGTAGTGGGTTTTAAACTGCCAAGCCACTCAACCAACAGAGCACCCATCACTAGTAGCTATTGCAGGGTTCTACAGACCACTGTATGCAGGGGTGGGGTTGGGGTGGGGGTAATATATTGAATTAATGGTTCTAAAGACTGATTTATGCTCCACTTTTGAACATAAACAAATCTGTGCATTCCAAGCGTGGCAACCGTCACTGCATTTATACTTCCAAATGTTTCTAATGTCAAGGTGTCATAACGGCTACTGCAGGTGCGGACCAAGGAGTGCAGACTCGGGGCAAGTTGACAGTGTTTATTTACAATTCGTGCAAAAGACAGTTCAGACAGTTCATTTATCACACACGGGACGTAGGTAGCAGGAGGCGGACCAGACGGGCGTAGGGCAGGAGCAGGAAAACCAGGACCGGAGCAGGAGCGGTTCGCTGGTCCGGACCGGTTCGCTGGTCCGGACCGGTTTGATCTGGGAGACGTGGAAGGTTGGATGGATCCGGAGAGACGGGGGCAACTAGAGTCGTACAGCAGATGGATTTATGATTCTAATAATCTTAAATGGACCCAGGAAGCGGGTGGACAACTTGCGGGAGTCAGTCTTCAACGGGATGGTTTTGGACGAGAGCCAAACCATTTGGCCAGGTTGGTATGCGGGATGAGGGCCGCCCTGGTCTTACTCCACACACGGCGGCAGCGTTGGAGGTGATGCTGGATGGATGGACCAGCGAGATCTCTCTCCTCCGTGGGGAAGAGCGGGGGCTGGTATCCTAGGGAGGCTTCAAAAGGGGACACACCAGTGGCCGAGCTCACAAGGGAGTTATGAGCATATTCCACCCAGGGCAGGTAAGCGCTCCAGGTTGCGGGATTTGCGGATACCGTACATTGTAGGGCTGATTCTAGGTCCTGGTTGGCCCGTTCCGTCTGCCCATTCGACTGCGGGTGGAAGCCGGACGTGAGACTGACCGTAGCCCATAATCCATCGCAGAAGGCCCGTCACACCTGGGACGTGAATTGTGTTCCTCTATCGGAAACGATGTCCACCGGGATGCTGTGTAGGCGGAAGACATGGCGAGTGAGCTGGTCAGTGGTCTCCTTGGCCGTTGGGAGCTTAGGCAGGGCTACGAAGTGTGCGGCCTTGGAGAAGCGGTCCACCACGGTGAGAATTACTGTGTTCCCCTGGGAGGGAGGTAGTCCCATGACAAAGTCCACCGCGATGTGAGACCAAGGCCGCCGGGGAACTGTGAGGGGACACAAGAGACCAGAGGGGGGTGAATGGGAGGCCTTGGCCCGAGCACATACCTGACAGGCCGACACAAAAGCCCGGGTGTCCCTGTCCATAGTGGGCCACCAGAAGTGTCTCTTAAGCAGGGAGAGAGAGCGACTCGCACCGGGATGGCAGGCGAGCTTGGAGGTGTGGGCCCACTGGAGCACCTGGGAACGAACAGGATCGGGGACAAACAGTTTACCAGGTGGGTCGTTACCTGGGTCAGGATCGTTGGTCTGGGCCTCTCGGACAGTGTCCTCAATTTCCCAATGGACCGCTGCGACGACACAAGAGGAGGGAATGATGGTTTCCGCGGGACCTGGGCCGTTGTCCAGGGTGAATTGGCGGGAGAGGGCATCCAGTTTGGTGTTCCGAGACCCGGGCCGGTAGGTCAGAGTAAAGTTGAAGCGGCTAAAGAACAAGGACCAACGAGCCTGGCGGGAGTTGAGACGTTTGGCGGACTGAATGTACTCCAGGTTCTTATGGTCGGTCCAAACCACGAACGGCTGCTCCGCTCCCTCTAGCCAATGACGCCACTCCTCCAAGGCGAGCTTGACGGCTAGGAGTTCCCGGTCCCCCATATTGTAATTGGCCTCGGCCGAGGACAACCGACAGGAGAAGAAGGCGCAGGGGCAGAGGCGATTATGGGGGTCAAACCTCTGAGACAGCACCGCCCCCACTCCCGAGTCGGAGGCGTCCACCTCCACGATGAATTGGCGCAAGGGGTCGGGCCAATCCATGACGGCCTGGATCTTCTCCGGGTCGGCTCTCACTTGGCCCCACCCCACTATGAAACCCAAGAAACTAACCTCCTCTCCGTGAAACTCGCATTTCTCAGCTTTCACAAACAGTTTGTTCTCAAGGAGGCACTGGAGGACCTAGCGCACATGACGGCGATGCTCCTGAGGGGACTGAGACTGAGACTGAGAAATCTGAATGTCATCCAGGTACACAAAGACAAAGCGGTTCAGAAAGTCACGAAGCACGTCATTAATTAGGGCCTGGAACACGACGGGGGCGTTAGTAAGACCGAAGGGCATAACCAGATACTCAAAGTGACCAAGGGGGGTCTTGAAGGTTGTCTTCCACTCGTCCCCCTCCCTTATGCGCACCAGGTGGTATGCGTTTCGTAAATTCAGTTTAGAAAATATGGTGGCTCCATGGAGGGGTGTAAAGGCGGAGTCCAGTAGGGGGAGCGGGTATTTATTCTTGACTGTGATGTTGTTCAAGCCCCGGTAATCAATACAAGGCCTCAGAGACTTGTCCTTTTTGGCCACAAAGAAGAACCCCGCCCCCACCGGGGAAGATGACGGACGAATAATTCCGGCGGCCAGGGATCCACGGATGTACTCCTCCATGGACTCATGCTCGGGTCTAGACAGGTTATACAGACGACTAGAGGGTAATGGGGCACCAGGCAGGAGGTCTATAGTCATAAGGGCGGTGCGGGGGTAAGGAAAGCGCCCTACTTTTACTAAAAACCTCCCCTAGGTCGTGATACTCTGCCGGGACTGAAGACAGGTTGGGAGCTTCCGGGGTCGGGTCGACGATGGGGCCGGACCCCTCGGCGGGAGGTACGGCGGACTGGAGACACTTGGCGTGGCACTCCAGGCTCCACCCCGACACGTCACCCCGGGTCCAATCAAAGATGGGGTTATGAGTTCGTAACCAGGGATAGCCTAAAACCAGTGGGGAAGTAGAGGAAGACAAAACAAAGAACCGCCGGGTCTCACGGTGGTTGTCGGATAAAACCACAGTGATGGGTTCCGTGACATGCGTCAGGCGGGTCAAAAAACGTCCGTTGAGTGCCTGGGCATTTAGGGGGCATTCGAGGGGCTCCAGTCTGATGCTGCTCCGTGATTTGGGCGTCAATAAAGTCCTTCTCTGCCTCGGAATCGACAAGAGCTAAAACAGGTAAGGTCTCTGAACGTATATACACAGGTTGGCACTGAGCCGCAGTCTATTATTTGTATACGGGATGCAAGACTCACCCACCAGTACTCCCAGCGCTACTGGTGGGCGCCCCCTTTTGGCCGTCCCGGACAAGTGGCTACAAAATGTCCATGCTCGCCGCAGTATAAGCAGGCTCCGGCCAGGCGACGCCTCCGTCGACGCTCCTTGGGCGCAACGAGTGTCCTGTCAATCTGCATGGGCTCCTCCGGAGGCGGCGGGGTGGCGTGTTGCCACCGGGGACCGGTGATCGGCGTCTCTCTCTCCGGCGCGCCCGCAACCGGTTGTCGTACCCGTAGATCAGTGGGTTCGTCACGGGACACCAGTTCGTCCTTCAGGCGCTCATTCAGACCCTGCACGAAAGCAGCCTGCAGTGCGCTGTCCGTCCAGTCTACCTCAGCAGCATGCGTCCAGAACTCTATCGTCTAATCCGCCACCGTGCTGGAGCCCTGGTTAAGAGACAGTAGGCGGGCCGCCGCGTTGTCCTGATAGTGTGGGTGATCGAACACAAGTTTGAAGGCAGATATGAAGTCGTTATAATCCAAATTGTCCACAGGTGTGTTCGCTAATCGTGCCTCAGCCCACTGGAGAGCCTTTCCCCGAAGTAGTCCACACACATAACGAATCTTAGCAGCCCCCAAATTAAAGCGAGTGGGACACTGCTAGAAAAGAAACTGGCACTGAAACAGGAATCCCCGACAGAGGTGAGGCTGTCCTGAAAATGGCTCCGGATCCGTGCCTCTCGACTCCGGAGGACGTGGCGGTGCCCCAGAGGCAGCAGGCGGGGCGGCGAGAAGCCTGGTCACTTGACTGGTGAGCTGCACCACTTGTTGAGACAACGTCTGGTTAAAATCCAACAAGGTTCCAAAAGACTGTTCGTGTTGTCCTATAACCACCTCATGGTGGGAGCACGCTTGTCGGAGTGGCTGGCCTGGGCCCGAGTCCGCTTGGTCCATGCTGGCCAGACCGTTCTTTCGTAACGGCTACTGCAGGTGCGGACCAAGGAGTGCAGACTCGGGGCAAGTTGACAGTGTTTATTTACAATTTGTGCAAAAGACAGTTCAGACTGTTCATTTATCACACAGGCGGGAGGCGGACCAGACGGGCGTAGGGCAGGGCAGGAGCAGGAAAACCAGGACCGGAGCGGGAGCAGAGACTGCCAGGACCGGAGCACGACGAGACCAGGGACAGGACCAGGGAAGACTGAGCAGGAGTGATCCAGAGAGTGGGAGCCAGAGCAGGAGACGGGAAGCAAGCCGGAGGCCAAGACAGGGCAGGAGGCAAACAGAGGGTCGACTGTACCGGAGCTGGAGTGCAGAGGCAGGAGCGGAAACGAGCAAGAGCAGGAATCTGGAAAGTGGCAAAAACTCCCATGAGCAAACAGGCGGACAGGTAACAAAGTACAAAAACTAGACTGGAGCATTCACATTGACACGCGGACGGTCTGGCTCCGAGTGTTTTCTGCCCTCATATACTTGGCAGCAGGTGCAGGTAATTGCGCTGATGCGCTCCAGGTGCGTGCGGGAGGAGTCAGGAACTCCGCCCAGCTCCGGACAGACAGGTAGGGGAGGGGGGGAGAACACAGGAATTGCAGGCATCATGACACAAGGCTGCATTCTCTTAAACCAGTGCTTCTCAAATAGTGGGGGAAATCTTGTCTTTTCCAAGAGATGTGATCTAAAACATGATGTGGCCACCCCTATGTTTTTTTATTTGTTGCACTAGTTTGTCATTTCTCTAACTGACTTTGTGCACCCTCTGGTGATTGTTTAAGACAGTGCTTCTCAATTATTTTCTATCATGCCCCCCCCCCCCATCTATACACTTCATTAAACTTCCTCGTCTTACTTTTCGGGTGACTTTCGTGCGTCTCATTACCTCCGTCTATCTCCGCCTTTCTTTTCATCCCTGTTAAAATGTTTTCCATAGTGACTCTTTAGCAAAAGTGTTTCTTGTTCACTGCCCTGTGTCACCATCTGTTCGCTGTCTCCTGTTCTTTGCTGTGTGCGCGCTGCGTACGCGCTATCTACAGTACCTACAGTGTCATACGTGGAGTATGACACTGTAGTGTCATACTCAGTCAGTTAGAGAAATGACAAACTAGTGCAACAAATAAAAAAACATAGGGGTGGCCACATCATGTTTTAGATCACATCTCTTGGAAAAGACAAGATTTTTTGTTGTTTTTGAGAAAATAGTTTTTTGTACTTCAAAATATTGTCCAGACCTGGTAGGAAGGTGATGATGGAAACATCCGTGTTGGGTCTCTCTGTAAAGTCCATCATGACCTGAGCAGAGCCCTGGCGACTGTAACAGCGCACAGTGGACCTGTAGCTCAGGTCTCCAGAGCGGAGCACAGAAATGGACACCTGCCCGGAGCTCTCTGACGCAGTGTACAGCGCCGCACCAAACTGCATCTCAGGCACTGCAAATACATAGAGAGCTGTATGCATAAATCATTCTGGAATCTCAAGATGTGAACTTGTGCATATGAAGTGACTTTTTATTCATGAGAATAAATAAATAGTAAGCATTATTTAGTAAGTAACTTTTAGTTAACAATAACAATAAAAAAAATGTTAACTATATATTATAAATTTTAAGGTAATTCTTGTTTATTATTTTTTTTATAGTTTACTGAATAGGCAAGCATACAGTATTTGAGTACAATGTAACTTTTGCTTTAGAATTGCTTTAGAGGATGCAGATCATATGAAAAATAGAACTAGCTCATTTTAAACAGTTTGCAGTAGTATAAAGTTTTTCTTTCCTTATCTTATCCGATCCGAGCATTTTAATTATTCACCACGATGAGTTTATAAGCACTTTTCACTTTAGCATAATGGCATGTAAGTCAGTAACCCACTCACAGTCAGAGATGGAGTCGTTAATGATCACAGTGGACTTGCTTGGCTGGCCCAGGATACCATTCATGGGCATCCTCAGCACCAGCTCAAAACTTTCAGGCCCCTCAAGCATCGGGTGGCCCAGGTCATCCAGGACGGCCACCCGCACCCTCTGCACCATCACCCCCGGAGCGAAGTCCAGGTTCCGGCTGATTCCCATGTAGTCCACACCCGCTGAAAAGACATAAGACACAAAGAGAAGATCAGGCAAAAAAGTTAGATACTGGCCTAAAAAGAAGTTGTCTGGTCACCACTCCCCCCATCACAACTTAAGCATAGTCTGTATGAAGAAGTAGACTAAGGAGTGTGAAGTCACCCATAGCGTTCAGTTGCAGCCAAAGGACGTCAGTCGTGGCTAGCCGTTATAGAGGCTAATCTGTAACCAGCGACCATATTTAGAAATACAAGCACATTTTTCATAGCAACCAAACAGCCAATTAAGAGTGAGGGTGTTGAAGATAATAGCCCTTTTCCCCTGTCAAATCAGCAGTGCAGGTGTGCAAACATTAGCAGGAGCAACGTTACAGACTTACAGAGAGAGGTGGCAACTTTTCAATAGAAGTTGGAACCAGAGATCGGAACCACATCGTGCCCATTTGCCATTCTTTGAAGATACTACTGGTTCACATTTTGTCCCTAGGTCTCCTTCTGTACTTATGGCCCACATATGAGAGGAACGCATCTGGCTGCATAAGATGAGTGATGTTCAAAGTTATAACAGGGAATAAAGGCAACAACCCATTTGAAAATGGGTTGGAGACTGTTTAAATATTACAGATTGTATAGGTCTAGGAAACCTACTTTACAATTTTTTTTGGAATGTTCCACAGTATGGCATTAAACTCATTCATTTGAGACAAGTAGGGGATATCACAAGGCCAAGTTACAGGTCAGATCTGTAGAGCAATGACCCTGCTATTTTTGAGAAATAAAAACCTGTGTAATTGAAACAAGATTCAAGTTTAATGTCAAACAGAACATTACAGGCAAAACACTGCTTTCTCCATGGAATCAAGCAAGTGGCGGACTTTCCACCTGAAAAGCTGAAGTATGCAGTATGGCATTTAACTTGTAAACACTACCAGGTTGGACATATCTTCTCATTCAGTTTTTTAACTACTTGTTTACTACTTTCTACATTTTAGATACGTACTGAAGACATCAAATATATAATGTAAGTGTACTGAATTATGTAGCAAAGAAAAAAAAGCAATAACTCAACTAAATACATATTTTTTTATATATTTTATATTCATATTCCTTAAAGTTGCCACTCTTGGCTTTGTCAACAGTGCTGCAAACCCTTGGCCTTCTCTCAGTGAGTTTCATGATGAAGTATCCAGAAATGGAAAATGTATTAATTTTTTTAGTCTCATTTTGAGTAATTTTGAGTTTATTTTTTGTTTACTACATTCCATGTGTATTCATTCATAGTTTTGATGCTTCAGTGAGAATCTGCAGTGTAAATTCATCCATCCATCCATCCATTTTCTTCCGCTTTTCCGGGGCCGGGTCGCGGGGGCAGCAGTCCAAGCAGGGACTCCCAGACTTCCCTCACTCCAGACACGTCCTCCAGCTCCTCTGGTGGGACCCCAAGGCGTTCCCAGGCCAGCCGAGAGACATAGTCCCTCCAGCGTGTCCTGGGTCTTCCCCGGGGCCTCCTCCCACTGGGACATGCCCAGAACATCTCCCTAGGGAGGCATCCAGGAGGCATCCTGAGCAGATGCCTGAGCCACCTCAACTGGTTCCTCTCGACGTGTAGGAGCAGGCTCTACTCCGAGCTCCTCCTGTGTGACCGAGCTCCTCACCCTATCCCTAAGGGTGCGCCCGGCCACCATACGGAGGAAACCCATTTCAGCCACTTGTATCCGTGACCTTGTCCTTTCGGTCATTACCCAGAGCTCATGACCATAGGTGAGGGTAGGAACGTAGATTGACTAGTAAATTGAGAGCTTTGCCTTTGGACTCAGCTCCTTCTTTACCACAACGGTCCGATACAGCGACCGCATCACTGCAGACGCTGCACCGATCCGCCTGTCAATCTCACGCTCCATCCTTCCCTCACTCATGAACAAGACCCTGAGATACTTGAACTCCTCCACTTGAGGCAGAGACTCACCACCCACCCGGAGAGGGCAAACCACCTTTTTCCGGTCGAGAACCATGGCCTCGGATTTGGAGGAGCTGATTCTTATCCCAGCTGCTTCACACTCCCCCATACTCCCAGAGCACCCCCAAAAGGACACCACGAGGGACACGGTCGAATGCCTTCTCCAGATCCACAAAACACATGTGGACTTGTTGGGCAAACTCCCATGAACCCTCAAGGACCCGATGGAGAGTATAGAGCTGGTCCAGTGTTTCACGACCAGGACGAAAACCACACTGCTCCTCTTGAATCCGAGGTTCGACTATCGGTCAGAGTCTCCTCTCCAGTACCCTGGAATAGACCTTACCGGGAAGGCTGAGGAGTGTGATTCCCCTTTAATCAGAACACACCCTCCGGTCCTCCTTCTTATACAGAGGGACCACTATCCCGGTCTGCCATTCCACAGGTACTGTCCCCGACCGCCACGCGATGTTGCAGAGACGTGTCAGCCAAGACAGCCCAACAACATCCAGAGACTTGAGGTACTCAGGACGGATCTCGTCCACCCCCGGAGCCTTGCCACCGAGGAGCTTGTCAACCACCTCAGTGACTTCAGCCAGGGTGATGGACAAGTCCGCCTCCGGGTCCCCAGTTTCTGCTTCCTCCTCGGCAGACGTGTTCGGAAGAATTGTTCCTCAATTTTCTAGTTTTTTTTGTGTTTAACTCATAAGAAGTTCTTCCTAATTTTTTTTCCTGTACATTTTCTTGGTTTAAGCTAATCAGTGGTTCTTTGAGAATCCTTATCCAGATTATTTTGAGATATATTATTTTGGTATATATTTTTGTGTTAGTTCCAGGTCTGGACGTTTTAGTTTCCCACAACGGAGGCTGTAAATAGCGTGAGCCCGGCGTGCTCACTCTTTCTGCTCTCTGTTCCGCTCTCCACCAGTCTCTGCTCCCGTGTGCCTGAGCGCGCATGTACTCTGCGCACTCTGGATCCGGTGCTGCTCCCTGCTGACGCCTTCATGCCAGGTTATATAGCCTTTTGTTAGCTTAGCTTTTTTGTTTGGCCTGGTGGGTCCGGACATCTTGTTTTCGTTATTTATTTTCTGTTGGGAAAGTTTATGGGTTGTGTTTTTTGGTAGGGTAGGGACAGCGCTGCACTGGCAGCTCCTACGGCTCTGTATAGGGTTGGCCTGTCCAGTGCACCGTCCTTATTTTACATTGGCCGGCTCACCATGGTCCCTTTCCTTTGTTACTTTGTTTTTTTGGTTGGGCACGGGGTTTGGTAAGGGTTTTTTTTTACCTGTCTTTCCATTTTTTTCCCTGTCTTTCCATTTCAAATAAACATTTGTTTGAACCCTTATCCTTGTTTTCAGTGTCCTTTCATAAATATGTTCGATTTCTTTGGGTCATAACAGTGGAGATATTGTGAGTCTGGTATTATGGATTGTATAATGTTAATAAAGGTTTTGGATGCTTAAAGGAGACATTATGCAATTTTTTTTTTTTTTTTAGCTTTTAACCATTATACTGTTTCCTGTTGATGAATCTTCTGCAGCAAATCCAGTCCTCCTGAGCCATGTTTGAAATTTCCTTGGATTGTTGGGTCAGAGATAGAGACCCTGAGCAGTTTTTTAGTCCATAAATCATCACCAGACTCATTTTAACACCTTTTGCCATCAGATTGTGTTCATTAATAATAATACTAAAACTAACAGTAATAATAATAATGCCTTACACTTCTAATGTGCTTTAGATGATTGTAAGATAAGATAAGATGAGATAAGATAAGATATGCCTTTAT
The DNA here is from genome assembly GCF_009829125.3 of Periophthalmus magnuspinnatus. Lineage (NCBI taxonomy): Eukaryota > Metazoa > Chordata > Actinopteri > Gobiiformes > Gobiidae > Periophthalmus > Periophthalmus magnuspinnatus. Next base: position 21,325,425 of record NC_047138.1, on the reverse strand, counting down.
TAGTCCCACAGTGGGGAAAGGCTATTCGGGTGAAGTGTCTTGCCTAAAGAAACATCAACAGAACTTGTTCCGAGTGGGACACAATGTTTAAGGGAAACAAGTAGTAGGAATTCATGCATGCATTTCTGTCCACATTTATGTCCTGAATATGCAGAAGTACTACAATTTGAATGAAAGAAACACAATTTCATGTATCTGAACTTGATAAAAAAAAGTCACCAGTTTTGACCAAGCTTTTACCCAAAAATAATTGATTAGCAAAAAATGGTTACTCTTTTATTTAGCTATACACCATTATCAACACTGATATTGGGTACTGGCTCTGATCTATAAAAAATGGTTGGATGGATGTATTTGTTTAAGGATATTGGTTCAGCCAATATGTTGGTTGGGCCTAACTTGATTTAAAAACACTGTTTAGTTGCCAATGATAACCCAGAATGCCTAATAATGTATACATATCTGCTCTGTTGAAGAATAACAGTTATATAGCATATCTGGATCAGTTTTGTAATAGGTCTTGTGTTTCGAGTAAATAAGCGTTATTTGCACTTATCAGTTAATATTGGTAGATACTTAAATCCAATGTGTCAGTATCAGTATTGGAACTGAAAAGCTGAATTTGTACATGTCCACTTTTATTAAAGAATTAAAGAACAATGCAGTCTTGAGGCTTTTGGACATGTTTGTGGTCACCTTAGGATACGTATTTCAGATTGTATAAGTTAAAATTATGTCTACATTTGATGTGAACACAGGTCTGGTGATGGTTTATGGGTTTATATATTGCCCAGGGAAACGTTAGATTAGATTTTTTACCTGCGACGTAACAACTGGGGCAAAATGCAAACAGAACATTTTTGTGTGCTCATAAAAGACAACTTTCGATTAATGGGTTAATGAAAAAGCATGAATGAAGGGAAAAATACAACTCCAGGTACAGTGGGGCAAAAAGTATTTAGTCAGCCACCAAGTGTGCAAGTTCTCCCACTTGAAAAGATGAGAGAGGCCTGTAATTGTCATCTTAGGTAGGCTTCAACTATGAGAGACAGAATGGGGGAAAGAATCCAGGAAATAACATTGTAGGATTTTAATTAATTAATGTGTAAATTCCTCTGTAAATTCCTCTGTCAGAATTTCTAGGCACAGCCAGGGGCTGGAGGGGGTCTGCTTTGGGAACCACAGGATCTTATCTCTGCTGTTTGCAGATGATATTGTTCTGATGGCTTCATCGAGCCAGGACCTGCAGCAGGCACTGGGGCGGTTTGCAGCCAAGTGTGAAGCGGCTGGGGTGAGAATCAGCTCCTCCAAATCCGAGGCCATGGTTCTCAACCGGAAAAAGGTAGCTTGCCCTCTCCGGGTGGGTGGTGAGTCTCTGCCTCAAGTGGAGGAGTTCAAGTATCTCGGTTGTCTTGTTCACGAGTGAGGGAAGGATGGATCGTGAGATTGACAGGCAGATTGGTGCAGCGTCTGCAGTGATGTGGTCAATGTCAATGTGGTAAAGAAGGACCTGAGTCGAAAGGCAAAGCTCTCAATTTACCAGTCAAACTACATCATTACCCTCACCTATGGTCATGAGCTCTGGGTAATGACTGAAAGGACAAGATCGCGGATACAAGAGGCCAAAATGGGTTTCCTCCATAGGGTGGCCAGGGATAGGATGAGGAGCTCAGTCACATGGGAGGAGCTCAGTAGAACTGCTGCTCCTACACGTCGAGAGGAGCCAGCTGAGGTGGCTCGGGCATCTTCTCAGGATGCCTCCTGGACACCTCCCTAGGGAGGTGTTCTGGGCATGTCCCAGCGGGAGGAGGCCCTGGGGAAGGCCCAGGACAAGCAGGAGGGACTATGTCTCTCGACTGGATTAGGAAAGCCTTGGGGTCCCACCGGAGGGGCTGGAGGACGTGTCTGGGGTGAGGGAAGTCTGGGAGTCTCTGCTTAGACTATTGCCCCCACGATCCGGCACCGGATAAGCGGAAGAAAATGGATGGATGGATTCCTCTGTAAACTACCGTATTTTCTGCACTATAAGGCGCATTGGAATATAAGGCACACCGTCAATGAATGGCCTATTTTAAAACTGTTTTCATATATAGGGCGCACTGCATTATAAGGCGCATAGAATATAAACTACTGTAGTAGCTGGGGTTGTGTTATGCATCCACGAGATGGAGCTGCGCTAAAGGGAATGTCAACAAAACAGATGTCAGTCAGTCAAACTTTATTAATAGAATAATAAAAAAAGTTCTGAAAACTTTGTTCACTCACAAAACAAGTTAATGCATTCACAATATAGTAACTCTCGAAATAATGCAAAGCAATAACAATAACTCAACTATCTTCAAACATTAATGTCCATATTCACAATATCTCGCAGCCTTGTTTAGTTGCAAACACGTGAAAGAAACACGTAAAGCTCACTTTTTCAGTTCATTCCTCATTCACAAATCCCTCGAATTCTTCCTCTTCAGTGTCTGAGTTGAACAGTTGGGCGAGCTCGGCATTCAAAGTCCCCGATACCGTCTCATCAAAATCGCATTATCCGTATCGCTGCTGTTGTCTGGCAGTTCAGTAACAATTCCTGCCTTCGCGAAAGCTCGGACCACAGTTGAGACTGATATATCAGCCCAGGCATCTGCAATCCATTGGTAGATTGTGGCCTATGTCGCCCGGCGCTGACTCCCCGTCTCCCCGTTATTACCGCTATTACTTCGGCGACGCCTCCTGACTACGGGTGTCATAATTGACCAATATTGATCCATATATAAGGAGCATCGGATTATAAGGCGCACTGTGGGTTTTTGAGAAAATGAAAGGCTTTTAGGTGCGCCTTATAGTGTGGAAAATACGGTAAGTATTTGGTAACCTACAAACAAGCAAGATTTCTGGCTCTCACAGACCTTTAACTTCTTCTTTAAGAGGTCCCTCTGTCCTCCAATGGCACACTGTTTGAACTCATTATCAGTATAAAAGACACCTGTCCACAACCTCAGTCAGACTCCAAACTCTACTATGGCAAAGACCAAAGAGGTGTCAAAGGACACCAGAAACAAAATTGGAGACTTGCACTAGGCTGGGAAGACTCAAACAGGTCCAGGGAGACGGGACAGACTAAGAGCGGTTCAGAAGCCCCTTATGAAAAGAGAAAAATCAAGGCCAGTTTAGTTGCCTGGCGTTACCGGGGCCCCACCCTGGAGCCAGGCTTCTCCCTACAGGGCCCGGCCGAAGGAGTGACGTGGGGCCATCCTCATGTGCACCCACCACCCACAAGAGGATTCGTAAGGGGCTGGTGCATGGAGATCTGGGCGGCGGTCGAAGGCGGGAACCTCAATGACCGGATTTTCGGACATGAAGACTGGTTCTGGGGACATGGAATGTCACCTCACTGGGGAGGAAGGAGCCTGAGCTTGTGAGGGAGGTTGAGCGTTACCGACTAGATATAGTCGGCCTCGCCTCCACGCACAACTTGGGCTCTGGAACCCAACTTTTTGAGAGGGGCTGGACTCTCCATTTCTCTGGCGTTGCCCGCGGGGAGAGGCGGTGAGCTGGTGTGGGCTTGCTCATTGCCCCACAGCTCAGCCGCTTCGTGTTGGGGTTCACCCTGGTGAACGAGAGGGTTGTGTCCCTGCGCCTTCGGGTCGGGGACAGGTTTCTCACTGTTGTGTCGGCCAATGGCCAAACAGCAGTGCAGATTACCCGGCCTTCTTGGAGTCCCTGGGAGGGGCACTAGACAGTGCCCCGACCAGGGACTCCGTTGTTCTCCTGGGGGACTTCAACGCCCATGTGGGTAACGACAGTGACACTTGGAGGGGCGTGATTGGGAAGAACAGCCTCCCTGATATGAACCCGAGCGGTGTTTTGTTATTGGACTTTTGTGCTAATCACAGTTTGTCCATAACGAACACCATGTTCGAGCACAAGGGTGTCCATCGGTGCACGTGGCACCAGGACACCCTAGTCGATGATCTACTTTGTTGTCGTATCATCTGACCTCCGGCCGCGTGTCTTGGATACTCGGGTGAAGAGAGGGGCAGAGTTCTCAACCGATCAACACCTGGTGGTAAGTTGGATCAACTGGCGGAGGAGGAAGCCGGACAGACCTGGCAGGCCCAAGCACATCGTAAGGGTCTGTTGGGAACGCCTGGCAGAGCCTTCTGTCAGGGGGGTCTTCAGCGCACACCTCGGGGAGAACTTCTCCCTGATCCCGGGGGAGGCTGGGGACATGGACTCCAAGTGGGCCATGTTCTCCACCTCTATTGTCAATGCGGCTGCTCGTAGCTGTGGTCGTAAGGTCTGCGGTGCTTGTCGTGGCGGCAATCCACGAACCCGGCAGTAGACACCAGAAGTAAGGGATGCCGTCAAGCTGAAGAAGGAGTCCTATAGAGCCTTACTGGCTCGTGGGACTCCTGAGGCAGCCGATGAGTACAGACGGGCCAAGCGTGCCGTGGGTCGGTCACAGAGGCAAAAACTCGAGGAGGCCATGGAGGAGGACTATCGGACGGCCTCTAACAAATTCTGGCAAACCGTCTGACACCTCAGGAGGGGGAAGCAGTGCTTCACAAACACTGTTTACAGTGCGGGTGGAGAGCTGCTGAGAGGAGAATCCGACCAATAGTCGAACCTCGGATTCAGGAGGAGCAGTGTGGTTTTCGTCCTGGTCGCGGAACACTGGACCAGCTCTATATTCTCCATCAGGCCCTCGAGGGTTCATGGGAGTTTGCCCAACCAATCCACATGTGTTTTGTGGACCTGGAGAAAGCATTCGATCGTGTCCCTCGTGGTGTCCTTTGGGGAGTGCTCCGGGAGTATGGGATCCGGGGCTCTTTGCTAAGGGCTGTCCGGTCCCTGTATGACCGGAGCAGGAGCTGTGTTCGCATTGCCGGTAGTAAGTCCTGTGCATGTTGGACTCTGCTAGGGCTGTCCTTTGTCACCAGTTCTGTTCATTATATTTATGGACAGAATTTCTAGGCGCAGCCAGGGGCCGGAGGGAGTCTGGTTCGGGAACCACAGGATCTCATCTCTGCTGTTTGCAGATGATCTTGTCCTGATGGCTTCTTTGAGCCAGGACCTGCAGCAAGCACTGGGGCGGTTTGCAGCCGAGTGTGAAGCGGCTGGGATGAGAATCAGCTCCTCCAAATCCAAGGCCATGGTTATCGACCGGAAAAAGGTGGTGTGCCCTCTCCGCGTGGTTGGTGAGTCTCTGCCACAAGTGGAGGAGTTCAAGTATCTCGGGGTCTTGTTCATGAGTGAGGGAAGGATGGAGCATGAGATTGACAGGCGGATCGGTGCAGCGTCTGCAGTGATGCGGTCCGTTGTGGTGAAGAGGGAGCTGAGCCGGAAGGTGAAGCTCTCGATTTACCGGTCAATCTACGTTCCTACCCTCACCTATGGTCATGAGCTCTGGGTAATAACCGAAAGGACAAGATCGCAGATACAAGCGGCCGAAATAGGTTTCCTCTGCAGGGCGGCTGGGCGCACCCTTAGGGATAGGATGAGGAGCTCAGTCACACAGGGGGAGCTCAGAGTAGAGCCGCTACTCCTACACATCGAGAAGAGCCAGCTGAGGTGGCTCGGGCATCTTCTCAGGATGCCTCCTGGACGCCTTCCTAGGGAGGTGTTCTGGGCATGTCCCACCGGGAGGAGGCCCCGGGGAAGACCCAGGACACGCTGGAGGGACTATGTCTCTCGGCTGACCTGTGAACGCCTTGGGGTCCCACCGGAGGAGTTGGAGGACGTGTCTGGGGTGGGGAAGTCTGGGAGTCTCTGCTTAGACTGCTGCCCCCGCGACCCGGCGGAAGAAAATGGATGGATGGATGGGGTATATAACACTGAGATGAACATTTGTTATTGACCAAATACTAATTTTTCACCATGATTTTCTAATAAATTTTCTCTTTTTATCTCTCATAGTTGAAGTGTTATGATATAATGTGATATAATGCAAATTACAGGTCTCTCTCATCTTTTTAAGTGGAAGAACCTGCACAATTGGTCGCTGACTAAATACTTTTTTTTACCCCATTGTACGTTTTTGTTGAGGGGACAACAGCATAAAATGGTTAAAAAAGCATATTTTGCATTTGCCTTTAATACCCAGGAATCATTTCCATTAGCACTCATTCCCACAAACTTGCATAATCCAGGCAGGGAAATTTCAGTGTCTTGCCCAAAGACATGGCAACAGCAGAGATCAAACTGCCAAACTTAAGCCAAGCTGGCATACAGCTCCAAAATTTTCACTACTCACTATATTTCAGGTTCACTCAAAAACTTTAACCTTAATTCCCTCTCTCTTAGTGTTGTCCTAATCCCTGCCTCTCTCCTCAGTTTACCATCCTCTAACACACCATTAGCTGGTTTCCATGACTACGGGGGCTGTTGATGCTTGGCCAAACAGTGAGTGAAAGGGTGTTGAGTGCATTCCATTGTTTGGACATGGTGCGCATGTTTGGACTGGCTGCGGCGTTAGTGGTATACATAACATAACATACCCTCCGCAGACACCGGGTTGGTCCTTCGCGAGTGCACTGTAACACTGCCTGAGCTGGAGAGGTCTGTGCCAGTCCTCCACACCTGCACCTCCACAAAACCATCACTCTCATCCACATAGTAGTCTGTGTTGCCCAGATAGAAGATAGGAGCTAGAACACAAGAAGAAGATAAGTGAATAAGTTTGAAAAGAGATGTGATTTTAAAGGTGCTGTACCAGATGTTTTCTATTGTTTAATTTTAATGGTTTACAGTGGTCCAAAGTTATTCCTCACTTTCTAAGCATCCTAATTATTCACTGTGATAAGTTTACAAGCACTTTCCAAAACTCTCAGAGGCCAGAGTGGACCTTGACAATGCCTATAACTGATTTATATATATATTTACAATAATTTTGACACATTTCTGTTTTGAAAATTGATATTTGCAGAATGAATTTCGTTTTTTCTAAACAAAACATTATCTCTGCAAAATGCAATTTTACTTTTAAAGCCGCTCAATCATGCCCCAAAAGCATGAAAACGATCAAACTTTGCTGATGCTTTTTTTTTTTTTTTTGTGCTTTTTCATTCATTTGACAGTGCAGCTCAGAAGCCTTAGTCCTGCACTCAGCAACCACAGAGAATCACTGGTTTAGTGCAGTCTGACATTGGAGTTCACACATTACACAGACATATTTGGGGAAGGAAGTTGTGCTTTTTCTCTGAAACCACCATTTTATTATGTTTGTAAAATAAATTATAAATAAACACATTACCTATTGCAGACTCTATTAACATATAGTTTTTTTAAATACAGCTAAATATAAAGACTACATCAACACTACTTTCATAAAGTATATGTTCTTTCTTTAAAATCAGACATTTAAAAGTCACTGGACATATTCTGTTTACACAGTCTGTACCGTGCTGAGAACCTTCTCCCCGTATGACATGTGTAAACTCATTCGATGTTAGATTTGGAGTGCTCTCAAATAGTTACTTTTTGTTGGCATGTTTGAGTGTCTACATCGAATGTGACAGAGTTTGGACAATAGTACCACATGTGAATAGTTCTGTAGTACTGAAAAACAAGTTGAATTCAAAGATCATGTATGATTCTGAATGAGAGCTGTGAGTGTTCTGAAACTAAACCAATTGTCAAAAGATGTGCTAAAACAAACCACAACACAAAACCAAAAGTAAAAACTTTAAAAAATGGCTTTTTTCTTTGCAGGCTGGCCACACCCACATTTTATTACTTAAAAAATTCCAAAAGAGTTGCTTATAATCCCACATGGGTCTAGTTCATTTTGATCAATTTGCACAGTTTTTGAATGAAAATCTGAGGTGCAAAAAATTCAAAAGTGAGAGATAAAATTTTGAAAAAATGAGGTTCCGCCCACAATGGCTGACTTCCTGTAGGGTTTAGGGTGGGGTCATTATATAATTTTTTACTTGTCTTGACATGTTCTATGGTTGTACCAAATTTCATTTGTCTACGATGAAAAAGGTCTCTCATTGCAGCAATGTATTTCAAATTTTGAGGTGGCGCTATTGAGTCATTTTCATACGTTAATTTTTTTGAACATTAAAATAATAAATTTTTCATCAACCTTGAATTTTGGGTCCAATAAAATTGACTTTTCGTTAACGTTCAGGGGGTCAAAAGTGGATTCAAAGTTGCGACCAAAATAAGAAGAATAATAATGGAAACGCATTTTCCACCTATTATTTTTCTCCTAAACCATAACAGATACAGTCATGTGACTTTCTCACATTGTGCCCCATCACAAATAAGGCCCCTGTGAATTTTTTCACACGTCCACGACAAATCGATTGTCTTCTACGAATTTTTGAAAATGAAATTTGAAGAGGGCGCTAGAGAGCCATTTTGTGAGAGAGTGCCTTGATTTGCATATCATTGCATTCAGCTCACAAATGTGCATAAATGCTGTATTAGCGTTTTCCCAACAAAAAATGTGTGAAAGATAAATATTTTATTGAAATATTGCAAAAATTGCGATTTTGTTGAAAATTCACCCTGACCACACCCAAAGTCATAATCAAAATGTAATTGTTAATCTTTAATCACACATGGGTTTAGTGGGATTTGACCAAATTTGACGTGTTTCTGATGAAAACTGTGCGAGAAAATGTCCTGAATGCGAGGCTGTGCACTTTTGTCGTTCCCAGGTTTGATCCAATATGGCCGGCGTCCTGTACATTTTAGGGCGGGGCCATAATATCATTTTTGTCATGTCCCGACATGTACTATTTTTTGATGTGAGTTTCGGATTTTTACGTCGACTTTTTTCCGAGTCGGGCTCCCATTGGCCCCAAGAAAATCAAAGTTTGAGGTGGCGCTACCGAGTCGTCTTTTGTTATTTTTTCTCGGGGTCTTTTGTGACAATTAGAGCTGGTCGAGTTCTAATTTTTGACACCACTCACTGCCATGTCGGGGCGTGTTTACTACTTGATTTTTGCCATTTTCCGGGTTTCAGACGCGGTTTTAATGAGTCCCTCGCCGGGACGGAGTCCCAGGCTCGGGCCTAATAATGGAAACGCATTTTCTACCCATTATTTTTCTCCTAAACCATAACAGATACAGTCATGTGACTTTCTCACATTGTGCCCCATCACAAATGAGGCCCCTGTGAATTTTTCCACAAGTCCACAACAAAGCGATTGTCTTCGACGAAGTTTTGAATATAAAATTTGAAGAGGGCGCTAGAGAGCCATTTTCTGAGAGAGTGTCTTGATTTGCATACCATTGCGTTCAGCTTACAAATGGGCATAAACGCTGTATTAGCGTTTTCCCAACAAAAAATGTGTGAACGAGAAATATTTTTTTAAAATATTCATAAATTTGCGATTTTGTTGAAAATTCACTCTGACCACACCCAAAGTCATAATCAAAATGTAATTGATAATCTTTAATCACACATGGGTTTAGTGGGATTTGGCCAAATTTGAAGTGTTTGTGATGAAAACTGGGCGAGAAAATGTCCTGAATGTGAGGGTGTGCACTTTTGTCGTTCCCGGGTTTGATCCAATATGGCCGGCGTCCTGTACATTTTAGGGCGGGGCCATAATATCGTTTTTGTCATGTCCCGACATGTACTATTTTTTTATGTGAGTTTCGGATTTTTACGTCGACTTTTTTCCGAGTCGGGCTCCCATTGGCCCCATGAAAATCAAAGTTTGAGGTGGCGCTACCGAGTCGTCTTGCGATATTTTTTCTCGGGGTCTTTTTTGACAATTAGAGCTCGTCGAGTTCTAATTTTTGACACCACTCACTGCCATGTCGGAGCGTGTTTACTACTTGATTTTTGCCATTTTCCACGCTCCGGACGCGGTTTTAATGAGTCCCTCGCCGGGACGGAGTCCCAGGCTCGGGCCTAATAGAGGAAACGCATTTTCCACCCATTATTTTTCTCCTAAACCATAACAGATACAGTCATGTGACTTTCTCACATTGTGCCCCATCACAAATGAGGCCACTGTGAATTTTTCCACAAGTCCACAACAAAGCGATTGTCTTCGACGAATTTTTGAATATAAAATTTGAAGAGGGCGCTAGAGAGCCATTTTCTGAGAGAGTGTCTTGATTTGCATATCATTGCGTTCAGCTTACAAATGGGCATAAACGCTGTATTAGCGTTTTCCCAACAAAAAATGTGTGAACGAGAAATATTTTTTTTAAATATTCATAAATTTGCGATTTTGTTGAAAATTCACTCTGACCACACCCAAAGTCATAATCAAAATGTAATTGATAATCTTTACTCACACATGGGTTTAGTGGGATTTGGCCAAATTTGACGTGTTTCTGATGAAAACTGTGCGAGAAAATGTCCTGAATGCGAGGGTGCGCACTTTTGTCGTTCCCGGGTTTGATCTAATATGGCCGACTTCTTGTACATTTTAGGGCGGGGCCATAATATAATTTTTGTCATGTCCCGACATGTACTATTTTTTGATGTGAGTTTCAGATTTTTAAGTTGACTTTTTTTCCGAGTCGGGCTCCCATTGGCCCCATGAAAATCAAAGTTTGAGGGGGCGCTGTGGAGCAATATAAAGTCTGGCCTGTGTAAATTGTATATCTATGTGTTCAGATCAACATTTTGAATAAAAAAGTATATTCATGCCAGGACGTAGGACACTAACTGTGTGAGTTACATGCAATTCAAAACTTTTAAAAATGGCTTTTTTCTTTGCAGGCTGGCCACACCCACATTTTATTACTTAGAAAATTCCAAAAGAGTTGCTTATAATCCCACATGGGTCTAGTTCATTTTGACCAATTTGCACATTTTTTGAATGAAAATCTGAGGCGCAAAAAATTCAAATGTGAGAGGTAAAATTTTGAAAAAATGGGGTTCCGCCCACAATGGCCGACGTCCTGTAGGGTTTAGGGTGGGGTCATAATATAATTTTTTACTTGTCTTGACGTGTCCTACGTTTGTACCAAATTTCATTTGTCTACGATGAAAAAGGTCTCTCATTGCCGCAATGTATTTCAAATTTTGAGGTGGCGCTATTGAGTCATTTTCGTACATGAATTTTTTTGAACATTAAAATACAAAATTTTTCACCAATCTTGAATTTTGGGTCCAATAAAATTGACTTTTCGTTAATGTTCAGGGGGTCAAAAGTGGATTCAAAGTCGCGACCAAAATAAGAAGAAGAAGAAGAAGAAGAATAATGGAAACGCATTTTCCACCCATTATTTTTCTCCTAAACCATAACAGCTACAGTCATGTGACTTTCTCACATTGTGCCCCATCAAAAATAAGGCCCCTGTGAATTTTTCCACTAGTCCACAACAAATCGATTGTCTTCTATGAATTTTTGAAAATGAAATTTGAAGAGGGCGCTAGAGAGCCATTTTGTGAGAGAGTGCCTTGATTTGCATACCATTGCGTTCAGCTCACAAATGTGCATAAACGCTGTATTAGCATTTTCCCAACAAAAAATGTGTGAAAGATAAATATTTTATTGAAATCTTGTAAAAATTGCGATTTTGTTGAAAATTCACCCTGACCACACCCAAAGTCATAATCAAAATATAATTGTTAATCTTTACTCACACATGGGTTTAGAGGGATTTGGCCAAATTTGAAGTGTTTGTGATGAAAACTGGGCGAGAAAATGTCCTGAATGTGAGGGTGCGCACTTTTGTCGTTCCCGGGTTTCATCCAATATGGCCGGCGTCCTGTGCATTTTAGGGCGGGGCCATAATATCATTTTTGTCATGTCCCAACATGTACTATTTTTTGATGTGAGTTTCGGATTTTTACGTCGACTTTTTTCCGAGGCGGGCTCCCATTGGCCCCATGAAAATCAAAGTTTGAGGTGGCGCTACCGAGTCATCTTTCGTTATTTTTTCTCGGGGTCTTTTGTGACAATTAGAGCTCGTCAAGTTCTAATTTTAGACACCACTCACTGCCATGTCGGGGCGTGTTTACTACTTGATTTTTGCCATTTTCCGGGTTTCGGACGTGGTTTTAATGAGTCCCTCGCCGGGACGGAGTCCCAGGCTCGGGCCTAATAATGGAAACGCATTTTCCTCCCATTATTTTTCTCCTAAACCATAACAGCTACAGTCATGTGACTTTCTCACATTGTGCCCCATCACAAATAAGGCCCCTGTGAATTTTTTCACACGTCCACGACAAATCGATTGTCTTCTATGAATTTTTGAAAATGAAATTTCAAGAGGGCGCTAGAGAGCCATTTTGTGAGAGAGTGCCTTGATTTGCATATCATTGTGTTCAGCTCACAAATGTGCATAAACGCTGTATTAGCGTTTTCCCAACAAAAAATGTGTGAAAGACAAATATTTTTTTGAAATATTCCAAAATTTGCGATTTTGTTGAAAATTCACCCTGACCACATCCAAAGTTATAATCAAAATGTAATTGTTAATCTTTAATCACACATGTGTTTAGAAGGATTTGGCCAAATTTGAAGTGTTTGTGATGAAAACTGTGCGAGAAAATGTCCTGAATGCGAGGATGTGCACTTTTGTCATTCCCGGGTTTGATCCAATATGGCCGACGTCCTGTACATTTTAGGGCGGGGCCATAATATCATTTTTGTCATGTCCCGACATGTACTATTTTTTTATGTGAGTTTCGGATTTTTACGTCGACTTTTTTCTGAGTCGGGCTCCCATTGGCCCCATGAAAATCAAAGTTTGAGGTGGCGCTACCGAGTCGTCTTTCGTTATTTTTTCTCGGGGTCTTTTGTGACAATTAGAGCTCGTCGAGTTCTAATTTTTGACACCACTCACTGCCATGTCGGGGCGTGTTTACTACTTGATTTTTGCCATTTTCCACGCTCCGGACGCGGTTTTAATGAGTCCCTCGCCGGGACGGAGTCCCAGGCTCGGGCCTAATAATAGTTGCCGATAGAGGTATGTTGTCATTGGCTTTCTTGTTCAGTATGATGAGAGGAATATGTGTAGCAAATTTCAATGGTCTATGACAAAGTAATTATTTTTCATCCCAGTTAACCAAAACCCATGTATTTCAATGAGAAAAGTCAGACGTTGCCATGGCAACACCTTTGAAATTAGAGATATGTTCTTATTGACTTTTTTGTTCAGTTTGCCAAGCCAAATGTCCATGCCCAATTTCAAATGTTTACGTCAAAGTAATTTTTTTGGTCCAATTCAAAAGTTCAAGGGGGCGCTGTGGAGCAAAAAAAATTCTGACATATGTAAATTGTATATCATTTCGTGTAGATCAAGATTTTAACCAAAATGTATATTAATGCCGGGAAATAGGACACTGCATGTGTGAGTTATGCACACTTTAACACTTCAAAATATTGCTTTTTTCTTTGATTGGTGGCCACACCCACATTTTATGATGTAGAAAAATCCAAGATAGTTTCCTGTAATCCCACATGTGTCTAGTTCATTTTCACAAATTTGCAAGTTTGAATGAAAATCCAAGGCGCAAAAAATCCAATTGTGAGAGGAAAAATAAAAAAAAATGGGGTTCCGCCCACAATGGCCGACTTCCTGTAGGGTTTAGGGTGGGGTCATAATATAATTTTTTACTTGTCTTGACATGTTCTATGTTTGTACCAAATTTCAGTTGTCTACAATGAAAAAGGCCTCTCATTGCCGCAATGTATTTGAACTTTTGAGGTGGCGCTATTGAGTCATTTTGAAACATAAATTTTTTTCCACATGAAAATACAACATTTTTTGCCAATCTTGAATTTTAGGCCATAATCTGATGAGTGTAGAACATCTATTTAGTCTCCAACAAAGTCCAGTACTCTGAACCCCATTCATTTCAATGACACATTTATTATGTTACCACGGTAACATAGTTGGAAAAAGAGGTATGTTCTCATTGGCTTTTTTGTTCCGTATAATGTGAGGAATATGTGTACCGAATTTCCATGGTCTGTGACAAAGTAATAATTTTTCACCCCAGTTATCCAAAAACCATGTATTTCAATGAGAAATGTCAGACGTTGCCATGGCAACACCTTTGAAAATAGAGGTATGGTGTCCTTGACTGTATTGTTCAGTATATCAATAGGGATGTCCATGCCAAATTTCAAATGTTTATGTCAAAGTAATTTTTTTGGTCCAATTCAAACGTTTAAGGGGGCGCTGTGGAGCAATTTATTGTCTGACCTGTGTAAATTGTATATCTATGTGTTCAGATCAACAATTTGAATAAAAAAGTATATTCATGCCGGAACGTAGGACACTAATTGTGTGAGTTACATGCAATTAAAAACTTTAAAAAATGGCTTTTTTCTTTGCAGGCTGGCCACACCCACATTTTATAACTTAGAAAATTCCAAAAGAGTTGGTTATAATTCCACATGAGTCTAGTTCATTTTGACCAATTTGCAAGTTTGTTGAATGAAAATCCAAGGCGCAAAAAATTCAAATTTGAGAGGTAAATTTTTGGAAAAATGGGGTTCCGCCCACAATGGCCGACTTCCTGTAGGGTTTAGGGTGGGGTCATAATATAATTTTTTACTTGTCTTGACATGTTCTATGTTTGTACCAAATTTCATTTGTCTACGATGAAAAAGGTCTCTCATTGCCGCAATGTATTTCAAATTTTGAGGTGGCGCTATTGAGTCATTTTGTTACGTAAATTTTTTTGCACATCAAAATACAACATTTCTTGACAATCTTGAATTTTAGTCCATAGTTTGATGAGTGTAGAGCATCTATTTAGTCTACAACAAAGTCCAGTACTCTGAACCCCATTCATTTCAATGACACATTTATTATGTTACCACGGCAACATAGTTGAAAATAGAGGTATGTTCTCATTGGCTTTTTTGTTCAGTTTGCCAAGCCAAATGTCCATGTCGAATTTCAAATGTTTCCGTCAAAGTAATTTTTTTGGTCCAATTCAAAGGTTCAAGGGGGCGCTGTGGAGCAAAAAAAATTCTGACATATGCAAATTGTATATCATTTCGTGCAGATCAAGATTTTAATCAAAATGTATATTAATGCCGGGAAATAGGACACTGCATGTGTGAGTTATGCACACTTTAACACTTCAAAATATTGCTATTTAATTTGAAGGCTGGCCACACCCACATTTTTTGATTTGGAAAAATCCAATGCAGTTCCCTATAATCCCACATGTGTCTAGTTCATTTTGACCAATTTGCAAGATTCTTGAATGAAAATCCAAGGCGCAAAAAATTCAAATTTGAGAGGTAAAATTTTGAAAAGATGGGGTTCCGCCCACAATGGCCGACTTCCTGTAGGGTTTAGGGTGGGGTCATAATATAATTTTTTACTTGTCTTGACATGTTCTATGTTTGTACCAAATTTCATTTGTCTACGATGAAAAAGGTCTCTCATTGCCGTAATGTATTTCAAATTTTGAGGTGGCGCTATTGAGTCATTTTCATACGTAAATTTTTTTGAACATCAAATCACAACATTTTTTGCTAATCTTGAATTTTAGGCCATAGTTTGATGAGTGTAGAGCATCTATTTAGTCTACAACAAAGTCTAGTACTCTGAACCCCATTCATTTCAATGACACATTTATTATGTTACCACGGCAACATAGTTGAAAATAGAGGTATGTTGTCATTGGCTTTTTTGTTCAGTTTGCCAAGCCAAATGTCCATGTCGAATTTCAAATGTTTACGTCAAAGTAATTTTTTTTAGTCCAATTCAAAAGTTCAAGGGGGCGCTGTGGAGCAAAAAAAATTCTGACATATGCAAATTGTATATCATTTAGCGCAGATAAATATTTAATCAAAATGTATATTAATGCCGGGAAATAGGACACTGTATGTGTGAGTTACGCGAACTTTAACACTTCAAAATATAGTTTTTTTCTTTGATTGCTGGCCACACCCACATTTTTTGATTTGGAAAAATCCAATGCAGTTCCCTATAATCCCACATGTGTCTAGTTCATTTTGACCAATTTGCAAGATTCTTGAATGAAAATCCAAAGCGCAAAAAATTCAAATTTGAGAGGTAAAATTTTGAAAAGATAGGGTTCCGCCCACAATGGCCGACTTCCTGTAGGGTTTAGGGTGGGGTCATAATATAATTTTTTACTTGTCTTGACATGTTCTATGTTTGTACCAAATTTCATTTGTCTACGATGAAAAAGGTCTCTCATTGCCGCAATGTATTTCAAATTTTGAGGTGGCGCTATTGAGTCATTTTCGTACATGAATTTTTTTGAACATTAAAATACAAAATTTTTCACCAATCTTGAATTTTGGGTCCAATAAAATTGACTTTTCGTTAATGTTCAGGGGGTCAAAAGTGGATTCAAAGTTGCGACCAAAATAAGAACAATAATAATGGAAACACATTTTCCACCTATTATTTTTCTCCTAAACCATAACAGATACAGTCATGTGACTTTCTCACATTGTGCCCCATCACAAATAAGGCCCCTGTGAATTTTTTCACACGTCCACGACAAATCGATTGTCTTCTACGAATTTTTGAAAATGAAATTTGAAGAAGGCGCTAGAGAGCCATTTTGTGAGAGAGTGCCTTAATTTGCATATCATTGCATTCAGCTCACAAATGTGCATAAACGCTGTATTAGCGTTTTCCCAACAAAAAATGTGTGAAAGATAAATATTTTATTGAAATATTGCAAAAATTGCGATTTTGTTGAAAATTCACCCTGACCACACCCAAAGTCATAATCAAAATGTAATTGTTAATCTTTAATCACACATGGGTTTAGTGGGATTTGACCAAATTTGACGTGTTTCTGATGAAAACTGTGCGAGAAAATGTCCTGAATGCGAGGCTGTGCACTTTTGTCGTTCCCAGGTTTGATCCAATATGGCCGGCGTCCTGTACATTTTAGGGCGGGGCCATAATATCATTTTTGTCATGTCCCGACATGTACTATTTTTTGATGTGAGTTTCGGATTTTTACGTCGACTTTTTTCCGAGTCGGGCTCCCATTGGCCCCATGAAAATCAAAGTTTGAGGTGGCGCTACTGAGTCGTCTTTCGTTATTTTTTCTCGGGGTCTTTTGTGACAATTAGAGCTGGTCGAGTTCTAATTTTTGACACCACTCACTGCCATGTCGGGGCGTGTTTACTACTTGATTTTTGCCATTTTCCGGGTTTCAGACGCGGTTTTAATGAGTCCCTCGCCGGGACGGAGTCCCAGGCTCGGGCCTAATAATGGAAACGCATTTTCCACCCATTATTTTTCTCCTAAACCATAACAGATACAGTCATGTGACTTTCTCACATTGTGCCCCATCACAAATGAGGCCCCTGTGAATTTTTCCACAAGTCCACAACAAAGCGATTGTCTTCGACGAAGTTTTGAATATAAAATTTGAAGAGGGCGCTAGAGAGCCATTTTCTGAGAGAGTGTCTTGATTTGCATATCATTGCGTTCAGCTTACAAATGGGCATAAATGCTGTATTAGCGTTTTCCCAACAAAAAATGTGTGAACGAGAAATATTTTTTTTAAATATTCATAAATTTACGATTTTGTTGAAAATTCACTCTGACCATACCCAAAGTCATAATCAAAATGTAATTGATAATCTTTACTCACACATGGCTTTAGTGGGATTTGGCCAAATTTGAAGTGTTTGTGATGAAAACTGTGCGAGAAAATGTCTTGAATGCGAGGGTGTGCACTTTTGCCGTTCACGGGTTTGATCCAATATGGCCGACTTCCTGTACATTTTAGGGCGGGGCCATAATATCATTTTTGTCATGTCCCGACATGTTCTATTTTTTGATGTGAGTTTCGGATTTTTATGTCGACTTTTTTCTGAGTCGGGCCCCATGAAAATCAAAGTTTGAGGTGGCGCTACCGAGTCGTCTTTTGTTATTTTTTCTCGGGGTCTTTTGTGACAATTAGAGCTCGTCGAGTTCTAATTTTTGACACCATTCACTGCCATGTCGGGGCGTATTTACTACTTGATTTTTGCCATTTTCCACGCTCCGGACGCGGTTTTAATGAGTCCCTCGCCGGGACGGAGTCCCAGGCTCGGGCCTAATAATAATAATAATGGAATTTTTTTTTCCACCCATTATTTTTCTCCTAAACCATAACAGCTACAGTCATGTGACTTTCTCACATTGTGCCCCATCACAAATAAGGCCCCTGTGAGTTTTTTCTCACGTCCACGACAAATCGATTGTCTTCTATGAATTTTTGAAAATGAAATTTCAAGAGGGCGCTAGAGAGCCATTTTGTGAGACAGTGCCTTGATTAGCATATCATTGCGTTCAGCTCACAAATGTGCATAAACGCTGTATTAGCGTTTTCCCAACAAAAAATGTGTGAAAGACAAATATTTTTTTGAAATATTCCAAAATTTGCGATTTTGTTGAAAATTCACTCTGACCACACCCGAAGTCATAATCAAAATGTAATTGATAATCTTTAATCACACATGGGTTTAGTGGGATTTGGCCAAATTTGAAGTGTTTGTGATGAAAACTGGGCAAGAAAATGTCCTGAATGTGAGGGTGTGCACTTTTGTCGTTCCCGGGTTTGATCCAATATGGCCGGCGTCCTGTACATTTTAGGGTGGGGCCATAATATCATTTTTGTCATGTCCCGACATGTACTATTTTTTGATGTGAGTTTCGGATTTTTACGTCGACTTTTTTCCGAGTCGGGCTCCCATTGGCCCCATGAAAATCAAAGTTTGAGGTGGCGCTACCGAGTCGTCTTGCGATATTTTTTCTCGGGGTCTTTTTTGACAATTAGAGCTCGTCGAGTTCTAATTTTTGACACCACTCACTGCCATGTCGGGGCGTGTTTACTACTTGATTTTTGCCATTTTCCACGCTCCGGACGCGGTTTTAATGAGTCCCTCGCCGGGACGGAGTCCCAGGCTCGGGCCTAATAGAGGAAACGCATTTTCCACCCATTATTTTTCTCCTAAACCATAACAGCTACAGTCATGTGACTTTCTCACATTGTGCCCCATCACAAATAAGGCCCCTGTGAATTTTTTCACACGTCCACAACAAAACGATTGTCTTCTATGAATTTTTGAAAATGAAATTTGAAGAGGGCGCTAGAGAACCATTTTGTGAGAAAGTGCCTTGATTTGCATATCATTGTGTTCATCTCACAAATGTGCATAAACGCTGTATTAGCGTTTTCCCAACAAAAAATGTGTGAAAGACAAATATTTTTTTGAAATATTCCAAAATTTGCGATTTTGTTGAAAATTCACCCTGACCATATTCAAAGTCATAATCAAAATGTAATTGATAAACTTTAATCACACATGGGTTTAGTGGGATTTGGCCAAATTTGACGTGTTTCTGATGAAAACTGTGCGAGAAAATGTCCTGAATGCGAGGGTGTGCACTTTTGCCGTTCACGGGTTTGATCCAATATGGCCGACTTCCTGTACATTTTAGGGTGGGGCCATAATATCATTTTTGTCATGTCCCGACATGTTCTATTTTTTGATGTGAGTTTCGGATTTTTACGTCGACTTTTTTCCGAGTCGGGCTCCCATTGGCCCCATGAAAATCAAAGTTTGAGGTGGCGCTACTGAGTCGTCTTTCGTTATTTTTTCTTGGGGTCTTTTGTGACAATTAGAGCTCGTCGAGTTCTAATTTTTGACACCACTCACTGCCATGTCGGGGCGTGTTTACTACTTGATTTTTGCCATTTTCCGGGTTTCGGACGCGGTTTTAATGAGTCCCTCGCCGGGACGGAGTCCCAGGCTCGGGCCTAATAATGGAAATTTTTTTTCCACCCATTATTTTTCTCCTAAACCATAACAACTACAGTCATGTGACTTTGTCACATTGTGCCCCATCACAAATAAGGCCCCTTTGATTTTTTTCACACGTCCACGACAAATCAATTGTCTTCTACGAATTTTTGAAAATGAAATTTGAAGAGGGCGCTAGAGAGCCATTTTGTGAGAGAGTGCCTTGATTTGCATATCATTGCGTTCAGCTCACAAATGTGCATAAATGCTGTATTAGCGTTTTCCCAACAAAAAATGTGTGAAAGACAAATATTTTTTTTGAAATATTCCAAAATTTGCGATTTTGTTGAAAATTCACCCTGACCACATCCAAAGTCATAATCAAAATGTAATTGTTAATCTTTAATCACACATGTGTTTAGAAGGATTTGGCCAAATTTGAAGTGTTTGTGATGAAAACTGTGCGAGAAAATGTCCTGAATGCGAGGATGTGCACTTTTGTCATTACCAGGTTTGATCCAATATGGCCGACGTCCTGTACATTTTAGGGCGGGGCCATAATATCATTTTTGTCATGTCCCGACATGTACTATTTTTTGATGTGAGTTTCGGATTTTTACGTCGACTTTTTTCTGAGTCGGGCTCCCATTGGCCCCATGAAAATCAAAGTTTGAGGTGGCGCTACCGAGTCGTCTTTCGTTATTTTTTCTCGGGGTCTTTTGTGACAATTAGAGCTCGTCGAGTTCTAATTTTTGACACCACTCACTGCCATGTCGGGGCGTGTTTACTACTTGATTTTTGCCATTTTCCGGGTTTCGGACGCGGTTTTAATGAGTCCCTCGCCGGGACGGAGTCCCAGGCTTGGGCCTAATAATGGAAATTTTTTTTCCACCCATTATTTTTCTCCTAAACCATAACAGCTACAGTCATGTGACTTTGTCACATTGTGCCCCATCACAAATAAGGCCCCTTTGATTTTTTTCACACGTCCACGACAAATCAATTGTCTTCTACGAATTTTTGAAAATGAAATTTGAAGAGGGCGCTAGAGAGCCATTTTGTGAGAGAGTGCCTTGATTTGCATATCATTGCGTTCAGCTCACAAATGTGCATAAACGCTGTATTAGCGTTTTCCCAACAAAAAATGTTTGAAAGACAAATATTTTTTTTGAAATATTCCAAAATTTGCGATTTTGTTGAAAATTCACCCTGACCACATCCAAAGTCATAATCAAAATGTAATTGTTAATCTTTAATCACACATGTGTTTAGAAGGATTTGGCCAAATTTGAAGTGTTTGTGATGAAAACTGTGCGAGAAAATGTTCTGAATGCGAGGATGTGCACTTTTGTCATTCCCAGGTTTGATCCAATATGGCCGACGTCCTGTACATTTTAGGGCGGGGCCATAATATCATTTTTGTCATGTCCCGACATGTACTATTTTTTGATGTGAGTTTCGGATTTTTACGTCGACTTTTTTCTGAGTCGGGCTCCCATTGGCCCCATGAAAATCAAAGTTTGAGGTGGCGCTACCGAGTCGTCTTTCGTTATTTTTTCTCGGGGTCTTTTGTGACAATTAGAGCTCGTCGAGTTCTAATTTTTGACACCACTCACTGCCATGTCGGGGCGTGTTTACTACTTGATTTTTGCCATTTTCCGGGTTTCGGACGCGGTTTTAATGAGTCCCTCGCCGGGACGGAGTCCCAGGCTTGGGCCTAATAATGGAAATTTTTTTTCCACCCATTATTTTTCTCCTAAACCATAACAGCTACAGTCATGTGACTTTGTCACATTGTGCCCCATCACAAATAAGGCCCCTTTGATTTTTTTCACACGTCCACGACAAATCAATTGTCTTCTACGAATTTTTGAAAATGAAATTTGAAGAGGGCGCTAGAGAGCCATTTTGTGAGAGAGTGCCTTGATTTGCATATCATTGCGTTCAGCTCACAAATGTGCATAAACGCTGTATTAGCGTTTTCCCAACAAAAAATGTTTGAAAGACAAATATTTTTTTTGAAATATTCCAAAATTTGCGATTTTGTTGAAAATTCACCCTGACCACATCCAAAGTCATAATCAAAATGTAATTGTTAATCTTTAATCACACATGTGTTTAGAAGGATTTGGCCAAATTTGAAGTGTTTGTGATGAAAACTGTGCGAGAAAATGTTCTGAATGCGAGGATGTGCACTTTTGTCATTCCCAGGTTTGATCCAATATGGCCGACGTCCTGTACATTTTAGGGCGGGGCCATAATATCATTTTTGTCATGTCCCGACATGTACTATTTTTTGATGTGAGTTTCGGATTTTTACGTCGACTTTTTTCTGAGTCGGGCTCCCATTGGCCCCATGAAAATCAAAGTTTGAGGTGGCGCTACCGAGTCGTCTTTCGTTATTTTTTCTCGGGGTCTTTTGTGACAATTAGAGCTCGTCGAGTTCTAATTTTTGACACCACTCACTGCCATGTCGGGGCGTGTTTACTACTTGATTTTTGCCATTTTCCGGGTTTCGGACGCGGTTTTAATGAGTCCCTCGCCGGGACGGAGTCCCAGGCTCGGGCCTAATAATGGAAATTTTTTTTCCACCCATTATTTTTCTCCTAAACCATAACAGCTACAGTCATGTGACTTTGTCACATTGTGCCCCATCACAAATAAGGCCCCTGTGATTTTTTTCACACGTCCACGACAAATCAATTGTCTTCTACGAATTTTTGAAAATGAAATTTGAAGAGGGCGCTAGAGAGCCATTTTGTGAGAGAGTGCCTTGATTTGCATATCATTGCGTTCAGCTCACAAATGTGCATAAACGCTGTATTAGCGTTTTCCCAACAAAAAATGTGTGAACGAGAAATATTTTTTTTTAAATATTCCAAAATTTGCGATTTTGTTGAAAATTCACCCTGACCACATCCAAAGTCATAATCAAAATGTAAATGATAATCTTTAATCACACATGGGTTTAGTGGGATTTGGGCAAATTTGATGTGTTTCTGATGAAACCTGTGCGAGAAAATGTCCTGAATGTGAGGGTGTGCACTTTTGTCGTTCCCAGGTTTGATCCAATATGGCAGACTTCCTGTACATTTTAGGGCGGGGCCATAATATCATTTTTGTCATGTCCCGACATGTACTATTTTTTGCTGTGAGTTTCAGATTTTTACGTTGACTTTTTTCTGAGTCGGGCTCCCATTGGCCCCATGAAAATCAAAGTTTGAGGTGGCGCTACCGAGTCGTCTTTCGTTATTTTTTCTCGGGGTCTTTTGTGACAATTAGAGCTCATCGAGTTCTAATTTTTGACACCACTCACTGCCATGTCGGGGCGTGTTTACTACTTGATTTTTGCCATTTTCCATGCTCCGGACGCGGTTTTAATGAGTCCCTCGCCGGGACGGAGTCCCAGGCTCGGGCCTAATAATGGAAACGCATTTTCCACCCATTATTTTTCTCCTAAAGCATAACAGCTACAGTCATGTGACTTTCTCACATTGTGCACCATCACAAATAAGTCCCATGTGAATTTTTTCACAATTCCACAACAAATCGTTTGTCTACTACGAATTTTTGAAAATGAAATTTCAAGAGGGCGCTAGAGAGCCATTTTGTGAGAGAGTGCCTTGATTTGCATATCATTGCGTTCAGCTCACAAATGTGCATAAACGCTGTATTAGCGTTTTCCCAACAAAAAATGTGTGAAAGAGAAATATTTTTTTGAAATATTCCAAAATTTGCGATTTTGTTGAAAATTCACCCTGACCACACCCAAAGTCATAATCAAAATGTAATTGATAATTTTTAATCACACATGGGTTTAGAGGGATTTGGCCAAATTTGAAGTGTTTGTGATGAAAACTGTGCGAGAAAATGTCCTGAAAGCGAGGGTGTGCACTTTGACACCACTCACTGCCATGTCGGGGCGTGTTTACTATTTGATTTTTGTCATTTTCCATGCTCCGGAAGCGTTTTTAATGAGTCCGTCGACGTTGTCCCAGGTTCGGGCCTGACTAGTTATATATTTCAAAGTGACATTATCTTCCCATGAGAAATATATATATATATATATATATATATATATATATATATATATATATATATATATATATATATATATATATATATATATATATATATATTTGTGGTTTAAAAAAAAAAGAATGAAGTTGAATGACATTGTCAAAGAAACTCAATAATTCAAATTCAAATCAGTGTAGCTACACTCACCTGAAGGATTATTAGGAACACCATACTAATACGGTGTTTGACCCCCTTTCGCCTTCAGAACTGCCTTAATTCTACGTGGCATTGATTCAAAAAGTTGCTGAAAGCATTCTTTAGAAATGTTGGCCCATATTGATAGGATAGCATCTTGCACTTAATGGAGATTTGTGGGATGCACATCCAGGGCACGAAGCTCCCGTTCCACCCCATCCCAAAGATGCTCTATCGGGTTGAGATCTGGTGACTGTGGGGGCCATTGTAGTACAGTGAACTCATTGTCATGTTCAAGAAATGACATGGTGCATTATCTTGCTGGAAGTCGCCATCAGAGGATCGGTACATGGTGGTCATGAAGGGATGGACATGGTCAGAAACAATGTTCAGGTAGCCCGTGGCATTTAAACGATGCCCAATTGGCACTAAGGGACCTCAAGTGTGCCAAGAAAACATCCCCCACACCATTACACCACCACCAGCAGCCTGAACAGTGGTATCAAGGCATGATGGATCCATGTTCTCATTCTGTTTATGCCAATTTCTGACTCTACCATTTGAATATCTCAACAGAAATCGAGACTCATCAGACCAGGCAACATTTTTCCAGTCTTCAACTGTCCAATTTTGATGAGCTTGTGTAAATTGTAGCCTCTTTTTCCTATTTGTAGTGGAGATGAGTGGTACCCGGTGGGGTCTTCTGCTGTTGTAGCCCATCCGCCTCAAGGTTGTGCATGTTCTGGCTTCACAAATGCTTTGCTGCATTCCTCTGTTGTAACGAGTGGTTATTTCAGTCAACGTTGCTCTTTTATCAGGTTGAATCACTCAGCCCATTCTCCTCTGACCTCTAGCATCAACAAGGCATTTTCGCCCACAGGACTGCCGCATACTGGATGTTTTTCCCTTTTCACACCATTCATTGTAAACTCTAGAAATGGTTGTGCGTGAAAATCCCAGTAACTGAGCAGATTGTGAAATACTCAGACCGGCCCGTCTGGCACCAACACCCATGCCACGCTCAAAATTGCCTAAATCACCTTTCTTTCCCATTCTGACATCCAGTTTGGAGTTCAGGAGATTGACCACACTCCTAAATGCATTGAAGCAACTGCCATGTGATTGGTTGATTAGATAATTGCATTAAAGAGAAATTGAACAGGTGTTCCTAATAATCCTTTAGGTGAGTGTATGTCATTTGAACGCTATTGGCCTTACTCCACCCCGCCCAGTTTTGCCTCTAAATTCTACTAATCTGCACTTTCTTTGTGATGGCAGGAATACCATTCATTTCAATGGAGAATATAAGTTTAAAGTTTCACAGATTCACAGCTAAAATCTGATATAAAGTAAGTTGATTTGTGTAAAATGTTCAATGTTCATATGCACCAACAAGTTAACACTGCACCATTGGTGGAGGCTTTAAAATGGCTTTGGAGTCCTATAGAACTTATTTGCTCCCAAGATTGGCAGCCCCATGCAAAATACAACCCAAATGACAAGTGCGGCACACATGGCAACTTCCAGAATAAGGTCAATAGTTGAACGCTTCAAAATCACTCAAGCGAGAAATAATTGGGTAAAATAAGAAAAATGAAACTATAGTCAAAAGAGCTCAATCACAATTCATAATTTAAGTAATCTTATCTCACTTTACTACTTTTTCTGCAGGTTAATTCAGTGTAGCCACTGTAAACGGTACAAGAATGCATTGTGTATTTACAGTAAGTGTGTTGTGTAATAGGCACATTTTGCCCTGAGATTAGAGCTGATTACAGGAAGAAATGAGAAGACGCTCAAACCGAGCGGCAGCAACTTGTCAACACTGTAATTATGGCTTTCAACAGCACTTTCCAACTTCCTCTTACGGATCAGCAGACCGGCTAAATGTCTGCAAAAACTGTTTAGAGGGATATGCCTGAAAGAAGCGAAATATCTGCATTAAAGGTCCAATAGCATGAATTATTTAGGTATTTTTTAAAGGCGCTGTACCTGTGTTTTACTGTCTTAATATGTGAAAATAGCTTATTTTATACAATTTGCAGTGGAGTGGAGTTATTCCTTGCTTACCTTATGTATTCCAAGCATTCTAATTATTAACAACAATGAATTTATAAGCGATTTTTACAACTTTCAGGGAACAGAGCAGTTTTGCCATCACTGTAATGCTACAACAACTAGCATATTAACAGTGCACTTCCTCGTTTTAAAAATCCTCATGTAATTAGATGCATATAGCAAACAGCCATTTAATTTTGACCCTTGGAGCTGCTGTTACAATATATCTGTACTGCACAAAGATATGAATTCCAATTTCTGAGCATACAAAATTTGTTGTATCCCTGAGGAGAGTAGTATAAGTAAGGCTAAAAATGGTAACTGCTAGCTCTAAGTCAGGGGTCACCAAACGTTTTTAACCTGAGAGCTACTTTATGGGCACTGAGTCATACGAAGGGCTACCAGTTTGAAACGCTCTTCTGCAATAACACATTTTCTCAGTTTGCCTTTAGTTATACATTATTAATAATGATAAATGATAATCATCTATGCGAACACACTGATCACGTTGCAAGACACTGATCACATTAATGATTTCTCAAAATAATTATCAACAATGAGCAAGGAGGGAAACAGATATCAGTATTCAGCATTTTAACTTTACTAATCTTAGTAATTGTTAAATTTCCAGATGACACTTACATTACTACATCTCATAGGAAAAGTGTCCCATTTTCACTATCCATTGACAAACCTTTTTAACAAAACATAAATAATATACATTGCACTATGTTTCATAAAGTTATCAATTATGTAATGTTATAGAAAAATAAGCTTACATATTTTTAAATAAATCTCAGTTGCGTTGTGTGACTTTTTCACCGGTGTCGTGAAAAAAGCCTGGTGTTTACCCAAAGCTGTGTTTAGCTCTGGGCTTGTTCTGCCCATACTGTGCGCCCCCGTGGGGAGTGCGCGTCCCCATGGGTAGTTAGTGTGGAGCTTTGTGAGACGTAGTGAAGTGTCCCTCCACATTGTTCCGCTTCGCCGTCACCACAGTCGCACCGCAGATGAGATACGCGCAGGTTTCTTTTACTGTCTTAAATCGTTGTGAAAGTGATCTCTTTATTTTCTACCATGTTTTGGAGTAAGAAACTGCATTCAGCGCATCCTTACAGCGCTCGCGAGCGGACCACTGGTTTTTGTCACGCGCACAATACTGACCTTTGCAGTGAGTAGGTCAAAGTTCACCTTAACTTATCTAAACTTCACGTATAATGAACATATGTTTAAGATATTGTCATTTTTAAATCTATATAAACGCAAGGGTGATAAAAAAAAATAGCAACAGAATAAAATTTAATTTTAGATGCAGCTCATTAGTGAGTTGTGCTATTTTTAGAACCGGTCTGCGGGCGACTCATGTGGGGCTTGGGGGTGACATGGCGCCCGCAGGCACAGTGTTGGTGACCCCTGCTCTAAGGTGTTCAGTAGTAGTAGTGAAGACAATTTGAGTGCTGGAACAATTAGTCTAGTGAAGGTGTGTGGAGTTGATTAACACTTCATAGATTACCACCTAATGACTTGATGAAATATTACCCATCATTTGTGCTCTGGAGATTTCTCAATTATAGAAAGAAGAGAGTATATGGACAACAATCAAGTAAATAAAGTTAAAACAAGATTACAGAACAGCTATTGTCAATATATACAATTTGAGTACTGAGTATCTCTATGGAGACAAGCAGGTGATGCCTTCAAGCCAAGTCCAATCTGTGGAGAGGCTTACAGTAACATGTATATTTGGGTATCCATCCATCCATCCATTTTCTTCCGCTTATCTGGGGCCGGGTCACGGGGGCAGCAGTCTAAGCAGGGACTCCCAGACGTCTCTCACCCCAGACAAGTCCTCCAGCTCCTCCGGTGGGACCCCAAGGCATTCCCAGGCCAGCCGAGAGACATAGTCCCTCCAGCGTGTCCTGGGTCTTCCCCGGGGCCTCCTCCCAGTGGGACATGCCCAGAACACCTCCCTAGGGAGGCGTCCAGGAGGTATCCTGAGCAGATGCCCGAGCCACCTCAGCTGGCTCCTCTCAACGTGTAGGAGCAGCGGCTTTACTCCGAGCTCCTCCTGTGTGACTGAGCTCCTCACCCCATCCCTAAGGGTGCGCCCAGCCACAAAAAAACAAAAAACAAAAAACAATGCAATAAATCCAACAATACCAAGTTTAACGCAATACTGTGGAAGATTCTTGCCAAAGCAACCACAATGTCCATAGAGACAAGCTGGTATCAAACTGTCCAATAGAAAAGTTACACCTTGCACTTTTAAAGGCATCTGACATTTATCTGTAATTGCTCTCTCTCCACTTCCTGAACAGTCTCTATTGGTGCACATCTGTGGATCTGGTGCAAAACAATACCGTGGGGGCACAGCTGAGTTTGTTATGACTGTGAAGGAGGCAGTGATGTGATTTTGATAGCAGTGAGCAGGGAGAAGGCGATCAGGCTGACGACTGGTCTGACAGGAGGTCCGGGGATTATGGAGAAGCCGGTGCCAGCCTGGACCTGCCTCGATGCAATTAGTCTGTGGATTCCAGTCTGTGGATTCCAGCGCACACAAACCCTCCTGCTGTTTTCTTTTACTTAACCCTTTCCTGGGTGCTCCTATACAGCCTACAGCATTTCAACACCTTACACCTTATATATTATTATATACAAAACAATCGCAGTTTTCACTCCCTGAACATGCACAAAAAGTCCCACATATAGGTATATGATCGACCGGCTCTGCAAAAAATTTCATAAAATTGGCATTGCGACAATGTCCAACGCACACCAACGCGCACAGTGCCACCTGGAAATTTTGAGATTTTCAATTTAATACGATTTTGACGAAATTCGCACCAGTGATAGAGCTCATGGAGAGAAGCAAAAAACATAATCATAGTGCTGCCCTATGACGGACAGGAAGTCGGCTATATTGGATCAAAAAGAGCTCAGATTTCACAAGCCACATCTAGACACATGGGTTTTCATAAAACATCCACGTTTTCAACAAATTCCACACAGTTCGCCCGTACGCCGCCACCGAAATACACCTTCATTTCCTGTTTTTTCGATGTCCTCTCACGATTACGGGCATTGGTCTACAGAGCTCACATTCACATCACATATGCGTGATTGGGGCATGAATGGAATATTAATTTAAATCAAAATGAACACTATAGCGCCCCCTATCATACAGGTGAAACGCCATCATAATCGAATTCCTACAAAATTCAGGGATTACATTGGGTGCATGACAGCAACCAAAATATTATATTACATTATATTTTTCATAGTTCGACACCAGTGGCGCAAAGACTCAAAAAAAAATATATATAATATATATATATATATATATATATATATATATATATATATATATATATATATATATATATATATATATAAAATCATTGAAAAATGTCTGACACACACATACATTGGTCTGGACAGCTCAAATTCACATCACACATGTGATATGAGGGCATTGATAGAATGCACTATTAAATGTAATCAAAATGAATCGTCAACATTATCCAATTCCTACGAAATTTGGGGAATCAATTGGTGGAATGAGAAGAACCAAAAAATTACATTATGGCCATGAGTCATTTTCCACGGTTGGCCAACAGGGACGCAAGGAAGTGAAAAGAAATTCCTATGGCACTTTGTCTTGCATGTCTATGAAACGTATGTAGTCCTAGGTTTTTCATTCGAATGAGCTCAAACTCCACATGTCACATCTATAGAGATTGTTCATCAATAATCATCCACGTTTTGGAAATATTCATTATGGATTTGGTGTAGCTCGCCGTCAAAAAATTTCTTCATTATTGGATTGAAATTCCCACACCACTTTCATATACGTGAAACCTATCTAGTCCTTGGTTTTTCATCCAAATTACCTCTAACTCCACATACAGCATGTACATACATTGATTGTCAATAATCATCCATGTTTTGTGGATATTCTTTACGGCTTACTTGTAGCAGGCCCCCAAAATATGACTTCATCATTGGATTGAAATTCCCACTCCACTTCGACATACATGCAAATGAATCCTATCTAGTCCTTGGTTTTTCATCCAAATGAGCTCAAACGCCTCATACTCCATGTACAGATGTAGATTGTAAATAATTATCCACATTTTGGGGATATTCTTTACGGTTTATGCATAGCACGGCTTCAAATTATGGCTTAATTTCCTGTTTTGTTCAGCTCAGATTTCACATGCTACATCTAGACTCATGGGTTTTCATAAAACATCCACATTTTCTCAAAATTCCACGCCGTTTGCCTATATGCTTCCACCGAATAACGCCTTAATTTCCTGTTTCTTTCATTCCCGCTCACCGACACGACACATCAGCCTAAAGAGCTCGAATTCTAATCACTGATGCAGAATAAAACTGTGAATAGAGAACAGTATTGAGCACGTGGCCAGTGACCTCTATAGCACCCCCTACAGTGCAGGTAAGAGACACAACTTTGTCTGATTGGCATGCAATTTGGGGAGATAATTGTAGGCCACAAAACATAACAAAAAGTCAATTATACCATACCTGTATTATGCACGATGTTGAAAGTGCAACGCCCTGGACCACCATTATAATGCAATGGCCACACTGTGCTCTAGAAAGGGTGTGAAGGGGTGAGGACAGGAGCCGGAGGGTGGCCGTGCGGAGGGAATGGTGCTTGGGGGTGGTGGCCAGCCCCGGGCGGCCGCATAGAGGGGCAAACGCGCGGGGTGCGAAGGCCATCATCGCCGCTTGCGGCTTTAAGTTACAGATTAAGTCTGTGGGGAGGCAATCCTACTCACAATAAGAATTCAATGGCAAGCTGGCAAGCTATTTTTTTGAAGCAATAATAATGGATAATTGAATAAATGTAAGATAAATGAAAGTGCAATGCTGTACTCTGGAATATTTCAAACAAGCCATAATGTCATCGTAGAGACAAGCAGGCTGTGGGCCCTTCACTAGTGTAAGGTATTTTTTAACAATGTAATACTACCCCACATGCTTGTAGCCCTATTCACCAAAGACTGTGTGACCCCCACCCTGAGAGGGTCATAAAGCAATCTACGAGCAATGGGGCCAAGAAGATAACACCTATGATCAGGGCCACCTACTTATCTGTAGCCCTGTTCACCAAGGACTGAGTGACCCCCACCCTGAGAGGGTCATAAAACATGAGATTGTTTAACTTAAAAACACACACTGTTGGATTTTGCCAAAAGGTTTTTAATGTGTAACCACATGTTGACGAGAAGAAGACCTGCCTCTGGGAGACCTATAAAAGCTGGAAACACAAACATCTCAGGACTCTCTTCCTATCCGTTCCTGAGAGTCCGGTGCTCCATTGTTAACTTTACCTGTGAGGAACTCATTAAACCCTTCTGACTTATACTTCAGTCTCTTAGTCCTCTTTGACGCTTGCATCAGAAACGAACATTTCTTACAACTTTGGTGACCCTGACGTGATGATGTGAAGTGCTCTGGAGGACCTTTGGGCATATTGAGGTGGAGTCTGGTGACTGTGTTGGTGACAACCAGGGCCCCCAAAATAAGGTAAGCAGAAAGCCTTTTTAATAAAATTTCTGCATAGTTTAGTTTATTCTTTATTAGGGTTGTCACTGTCACATGAATCTGTAATTCTCTGTCTTGCAAATTTAGAATATAATTGGGTGGCCTAGCTAGTCCAGTTTGTTCTTTCACATGTAAAGTTGCATGAAGCACATTTACTAACACATAGGGACAGATCAATGAGCCGGTATTAGAAATCCTGGTCCGGGACCAGGTGGCGCTAGGCCCGGTTAAGAGACTGCCAGCAGATCAGGTTCTATTGGACAGCCAGGGCTGGACCCTGAGGGCATTTAGTTAAATTCTTAATCAAATTACCTCTTGGAATAGAATCTGACGAGAGTCTATTGAACGTAGTCACTGCTAAGAAACGTACTTGCCCTTATAACCAAGATGGCTGGGACCGTGTTAGGGTAAATCCTGGTCTGGGACTAGGTGGCATTAGGCCCGGTCGACTGACAATAGACTAGGTTCTATTGTTGGCCAGAGTTGGACTCTGAGGGTGTGAAAACACCCTATGACTAAGACACGGTTGGACCGTGTGGGGCTTGGAGCCCTGGGTCTGGGACCCACTCAGCTGAGCAATATTGAATAAACCGGTAGGGACAGAACTTCTTCTTCTTCTTTTGGGGTCACTGTGGGTGGCTTGGGTCTCTGACTCCTCATTTTTAGCCTTTATCACATAGAGTATTGGCTGGAGCAGAGACTGCATAGGCTGCATTCGGGGGTGGAGAAAATAAAGGCAAAAAGCCCGGGATGTAGGAGTGTCGGGTCTTTAAAACTAAAATCACACATCTCTGCGTAGAAGCCTGGGTGGACAAGGGTAGGTCTAGGGGGATCTCTGTGGTGAAAAGTTTGGATCCATACATTAGGTTTATGTATACAGGTTTTATTAACATTTTCATTCCCAATAGACCAAATTACAGGTATGTAAAACAGACTTAGTGACAAACAGACTGACTGTGGTGGAAAAGCAGTTGCGATTTTACTCAATTAGGATTTTGGCTATTTGCTCTCACGTAAATTCTTAGTGAATAGTTCCTTTAGGGTGAGTCTTATCTCTCCTGCCTATCATACTCCCTTTCTCAGCTATACACCCCCTCCTTTCTTTCAACCCTACCCCCACTATCTCCCATCAGCATTTGCCTGCGTCCCTCTCACCTGAAGGTCAAATTGAGAACCTTTTCCACCACTGGACAATGGACGATAGAGGAACAAAGTTTACTCCTGCTACAACAAAGTATGTAAAGAATGTACTAATGCCTTAGATATACTCTTGTTAGGGACAGAAAAGAGGAAGAAGAAGGTGAACGAAAAGTTTGGTATGTGCGTAAAGGACTTGCAGATGAGAGGTTTGATAGGACAGGACATGTCTCCAAATCCTAGAAAAGAACAATTTCTGAATATTCAAACGGTTGTCCATGCTGCTTGTGATTTCACTGAAGCTGAATGGGAGCGAAATGGCAAAAAAATGTATAGGGGAGTTTAAAAAGAGAGTGGATATAGCCAGAAAAAATAAAGTTCTTTGCAATGCATACCTCCCTCACTTAATGAGGGGGGCAGGTTTTAACATAACATACACCACAGTGATGCCACAAATACAATTGGTGCAATCTAAAACTGAAAGCGACACGACCTTAGATAAGGGGGAAGATGCATATCTCCCTCCTCCTTATACTGACCTTTCACCTTATAGTGAGGCCCATAAATTACTAACTCAAGCTACTAATTCACAAACTTGGGCTGTTACACCCCCAACACTGATAAAAACTAATGAATCCAAGCCAACACCACAATGTCCATTGGTATTAGTTAAAGCAGGATTAGTAGACATAGTAGAAGAACCTACAACAAAAGAAGCTAGAGGTTTCTAGTAAAATAAAAACAAAAATAGATAAATCATTGTATGAGACTTCGTCTACAACTGATGTTAAACCTAAATCTACAAGACCAATGGTTAAAGTGCCACAGTTGATGATGTTTTGTACAATGCAAAGAAAGAGCAGTATGTTTTAAACTCATCTGACAGTAATGATTTATTTGAGCATTCACATAAACTTTAGAAGAATTTTTGTTTAATTAGATCATGCTGAAATTTAAGTAAACAATTCAAACCATGTCGTTATAATTATTGAAAATTCCTCACTTTAACTTTAGGATATTGTAAATATAGATACAGATTTCTTATGCAAACTGTTTACACATTTTTTGAGGTGAAAATGAACAACTTGCCCATGCAAGTTGGAATAGACTTTGAATAGATTTTAGTTTTGCCTGAAGTGGATTTGAGACGGGTCTTTGGCCTGTTGTGTCTGGGTGGGCGTGGTCTGAGTGCAGTGGCTCTCTGGGTGCATCTCTCCAGCTCTGAACTGAAAGGTCACATGACCTGGACTGGCTCTGCTGTTGTCTAAAGACTGTCTAAACATGGCTGCTGCGTCACTGAGAAACATGAACTGAACTAAAACCAAAGAAAGTCCTGCTGGCTCTGAAACTCGTCTGTGGACTGGGCTCCTCCACTACTGGTCACGTGACAAATGAATGAACTAAATCAAAAGCTTCAAGTGCTCTGCTGCTCTTCTAAAGGCCCCATAAAACTGTCTCTGCTGCTGCGTTTGGGCTGTGTTTGCCTGGGCACTCATGACTGGAGCCTGTTCTCGGATCCACACAGTCAAATATTTAGTTTTTAACCCAATTACAAAATTTAGAAGTGTATTCATTTATTTGAAACAGTTTTGCTCCATTCCTGAAAATAATCATTTACCAATATAACATTATTTAGGCTATTTCCTTTCATTGTACATCAGCGCTGTTGCACTGGGGCTTCTACATAATGCATATGCAACATATTTGAAACGATATTCAGAATGGCCACAGTTAACAAAATTAGAAACAAAAGTTTGGAAACAGTATACTTATACACGTACACCACAAGGTTTTGTGTACTCTCCGGGGTATTTTAATCAGGCTTTGAAAAGAGATCTTACTGACCTTTTGCTTCCAAGTGGTACAGTTCTTATACAATATGTAGATGACATCCTCATAGCCTCCCCTAATAAACAGGACATTCTCACCGCAACCCACTCCTCTCTTTTACGATTGGCTGAGATGGGGTATAAAGTTAGTAAATCAAAATTACAATGTGGAAGACGAAGGGTTGTATTTCTTGGGAGATCAATTTCAGGCTCATCTTCCTCAGTTTCAAACCAACATCAATCTACCATACTCCACCACCCTAAACCTAAATTAGTAAAAGACATGTTATCATTTTTAGGTTTAACAGGTTTCAGTAAGAACTATTTACCTGAATATGTCAACCACACAGCCCCACTAAGAGCACTAATAACTGAGGCAGGGCCAACTAACCTTACTGCTCAATTAAACTGGAATATTAAAGCAGAGGAAGCATTTATTTCCTTGAAACAACAGATGGCATATTCATGTGACTTGGCTGTACCAGATTATACCTTACCTTTTCACCTAGATGTGTATGAGAAAAATGGAGTTGGCAATGCAATACTTTATCAGAAAAAGGGGGACGGTGTGGCAGGTCAACGTAAAGTGCTTATGTATCATAGTGCTAAATTAGGCAATATAGAAAAAGGACATCCACCATGTACACAACATGTAGCAGCTATATCTATGGCCATAATTAAAACAGCACACATAGTGAAATGTCATCCTCTGATCATACATACACAACATGGAGTAGCAGCCTACTTACAATCAGTAGCTTTTACACTCTCAGAACAACGCACAGAGAAAATCAAACAAATACTAGATCAGCCACATATTACATTTGAAGGCACAACCATCAATATGGCAAATGACCTAGGGACACCGCACAACTGCACTGACATAGCACGACTAGACATGATTCTAGTACCAACATTGTATACAGAACCACTGCAGAACCCACAAATAATGCTGTTTTGTGATGGATGTAGCTATAGAGATAACACAGGGAAAATTAGAACATCATATGCAGTAGTGAAAGCCACTGGACAAAAGTTTGAAATCATGGAAGCTAAAGAGATACTTATGCCAGGGGCTTCAGCACAATTAGCAGAAGTCATAGCTTTAACCAGAGCATTGCAATTAGCTAAAGATCAAACAGCAAATATATATTCTGATTCTGCTTATGTAACACATGCAATACACATTGATGCCCCTCATTGGATGCGTAAGGGATTCATAACAAGCACTGGACAACCTATTAAACATCTCAAAGAAATGACTGAATTGATAGAACCTGTTAAATACCCATCTGAAGTAGCTGTATTAAAATGCAAGGGCCATGCAGAGAGAACAACATTTATAGCTAGAGGCAATGAAGCAGCAGATGCAGCAGCAAAAAAGTAAGCAGGTTATAAGGGACCTCCAAGTAAAAAGTATATGTGTGTGCAGATGGATGAAGAGAAAGATTCAGTGAAGTTGACAGAGCAGGATATTATTGACTTAGACTCACGCAGGACCGTATGAACATGACAAGGGTGCGAAGAAGGACGAAAAAGGACTTTTGCGCCATCATGACGGACGTTTGGCCTAGCAGACTATTGAGCATATTAGCTCTAGAAGCTCACAAGAGAGGACATATTTCAAAAAACAAAACTATTTCTTTGCTTGAGCTAACATGGTGGCATCCACACATGGCAGATATCATATCTCTTACTGTGTATGAATGTGACACTTGTCAAAAATGTAATCCTCGAGCAGCCATTAAAGCGGCCATGGGAACATTTCCTGTTCCAGACGGCCCATGGAAACACATTGTAATTGATTTCACAGACATGGGTCCCTCAAATCGATGTAATGGTTACAGATACCTACTGGTATGTGTAGACTCTTTCTCAAGATGGGTCGAAGTTACCCCAGTAAGGAGAGAGACAGCTAATTCAGTCATTAAGTGGCTGACAAGAGAATTTGTTCCTAGGTATGGGTTTCCCCGATCTGATAATGGCACACACTTTTCTAACAAAAATATGACAGCAGTGTGTGAATATTTTGGTATAAAACAACATTTTGGAACAGTCTTTCACCCACAATCCCAGGGCCTGGTTGAAAGAGCAAATCACACGTTGAAAAGCTCCACCAAAATGACGTGGCTGGATGTCTTGCCATTAGCGCTGATGGCAATGCGATCCACACCACATAAACATCTCAATCTCTCTCAACATGAGATCTTAACTGGGAGAAGGATGGACACTCCTCTCCAACCTGATGTGTGTGTACCTAGAAATGACCAACAGCATGAAATCTCTGACTATTACAAAGCATTAACTAATTTAAGTTTAGTTCTCTCCCAACAGATCCTGAACCTGGAGACCTCCTCTGAGTCAACTTTGGAAGACCCAATCAAACCTGGTGATTGGGTACTAGTAAAAAGTATTAAACCTAATTGGACTGAACCCAAATTTGTAGGTACTTACAAGGTACTTAACAGTCGCTCAAGGGCTATTAGAATCGAAAAAATTGACAAAGCCCACAAAAGCAAAGTGAGCCACTTGATTCACATTACTCATTGCATTAGAGCTCAACCTCCTGAACGCACTCTGAAACAAATTAGAACTGATTTGGCCGAACTTGATTCTTCTTAATTATGACTGTGGCATTGTATGAGTACTCTCAAAGAGATACTACATTAATTGTAATGTGGATGCTAATAATTATAATTTCTTTTTTTTTTTCTTTACATGTTCCTATGAAATAATCACACAATAACAACACTAACAACTAATCAATAACAGTTTTGGGCTTCACAAAATGTTTATTTCAGCAACAGTAATTTGACTGTTCTCTTGCAGCAGAAGACAACAAATCCAAAATTGACACATGCATATATAGATATATAAATGTGTCAAAGGGGGGATATTACAAATTTAATTTTAGTTTTCAAAACTGGAAAAAAGGTGTTATCATTTAGAGAATGTTCCATTAACTATAAGATTGCTAACCAAGTTGCTGCAGGTTTCAAATCTATTCTTTGTTGGTGGTGTACCATTAATAAAAATGTAGATAGAATTAATTATATTCATTACAATGTTATGTATCAGGCCAATCTAACTAGAGCTGCTTTACTCCTATTACAAGAAGAACTACATGCTAATACGTTAATGACCTACCAAAATCGTATTGCTCTAGACATGCTTTTAGCTGAAAAACAAGGTGTATGTTCACTCTTTGGTGACCAGTGTTGTACAATCATACCCAATAACACTGGCCCTGTTGGGCCTCTCCAAGAACTTTTAGATAAAATGAGAGATCACTCAGACCAGATGCTTACTGCCTCTGGAATTAATGATGTAATAGGTGATTGGTTTTCTAATACCTTCGGTACATCGAAAACTTTATTTCTCTTGCTTTGTCTCTGGGAGACCTATAAAAGCTAGAAACACAAACATCTCAGGACTCTCTTCCTATCCTTTCCTGAGAGTCCGGTGCTCCATTGTTAACTTTACCTGTGAGGAACTCATTAAACCCTTCTGACTTATACTTCAGTCTCTTAGTCCTCTTTGATGCTTGCATCAGAACGAACATTCTGAATCTAAATCGTACCCAAATTATACTTTTTAATCATAAGGTTGATCTCAGCAATTCACAAAAAGACCTTTAGTAATTTGGTAAAGTTTGTGGCACTGTGAATCATGGCTCAAGCTAGTGTAAACACAAACTACTTCTGGTTTATTGTCATGTTTTTCTGCATTCATTTCACTTCTGTGCACCTCTATGTTGTGTTTTAGCATCACTTTATGTAATGCACTGGATATATTATATTTTTAATATAATTCTTGGCACGAGTTGCGTGCATCGATGAACAGGAAACAGCTGTTGCTAAAGTGCTGAACATGTAAGTAACGTCACCTACGCTACAGGTGTTATGGCAAAATCCGAACCACTTT
Organism: Periophthalmus magnuspinnatus; assembly: GCF_009829125.3. Lineage (NCBI taxonomy): Eukaryota > Metazoa > Chordata > Actinopteri > Gobiiformes > Gobiidae > Periophthalmus > Periophthalmus magnuspinnatus. Next base: position 21,287,024 of record NC_047138.1, on the reverse strand, counting down.
TTGAATCAGTTACGTGGTACAACTGTACAGTGAGGTTTCGAATGCCATCATTTTCAGCTCCTCCCCTAAATGAAGCAAGCCTCGATACCTGCATCATGGAAATATGGTGGTTTATCACAAGATCAGGTCAGTGTTTTTTGTCCAACTGTCTCGCTCTACTTATTAGCTCCTCCTTAATTAAAGCAATCCAAGCCAAAGCCAAACCACACTGGGAGCTGGTATCCTGTAAATGGGGCGGTATAGTTCACTTTAGACAGTGGAGACACTGTTCCGCTCCAAAGTGTACCAATGGAAAAGAAGCTATAGTTCAACACTGAAGAAATAAATGCATTTCACTTCGCACTACACACACTGTTTATGAAATATGCTCATAGATAAAACAGTAATTACTTCCAATTTTACTACATACACAAATTTCAAGCTTAGACAGATGGACAGACAAATCTCAACAAAGACTGAGAGCAGTTCACATCAAGCTAAAAACAATACCCATTTCCTAACTAGTCTCTGTATTCAAGCACACACAATTCTTATTGCTTCTTCCCTTCTCTCTGCCTCCCCCAGCAAAGGTGGTCTGTGCTTGGCTGCCTCAAGGCTTAGCCCCGTCTACACTAAGCACACATTCACTGGGGCATGTAGCTACAGTGAAGTAGTACAGTATATATTGAAAAGATGGAGCAAAAAAGCAGGCATGGGCTTAAATGGATTTTTTGAGCCAATACACTTTTTACAAAGAAAAAATCTGGCCAGCTGCTGTGGCCGATAACCGCTATTTACCACTATTTATTTTTTTTAATATATAGAAAGGCCCACATATTTATCACAAATTGAAGTCAAGATCTCAAATTAACTTTTCACTTTTGTAAAAATGATAACAAAATGTATTTATTTGAGACATAAAATAATCTGTTACATATTTGAGTAATAAAGTGATAAAGGCCGTCGCCACCCCTTGCGACTGCAGGGTACACGCGACCGCAAAGTTCGTGCCTCTCGTCATCGCTTACATTGCCCCTCCCCCCAAAATCAGCACCTGGGTAATATTACTCCATTAATTCCAATGAGAGCATTTCTTACATTTTCATGCCTGCACGGTTGGAAATAGAGGCAGGTCTTCTTGGGATTTTTTTGTTCAGTATGATTAGTGGAATATGTGTAGAAAATTTCAATGTTATATGACAAACTAAATGTTTTCATCCCAGTGAACCAAAACCCATGTATTTCAATGAGAAATGTCGGATATTGCCATGGCAACACCTTTGCAAATAGAGGTATATTCTCATTGGCTTTTTTGTTTGGTATGGCAATAGGAATGTCCATGCCAAATTTCAAATGTAATCTTTTTGAGTACCATTCAAAAGTTCAAGGGGGCGCTGGGGAGCAATTTAATATTTGACATATGTAAATTGCATATGATTTCGTTCAGATCAACAGTTTTAACAAAATGTATATTAATTATACTTTTTCCCTACAAAAAATGTGTGAAAGAGAAATATTTTTTTGAAATATTCAAAAATTTGCGATTTTGTTTAAAATTCACCATGACCACAGCCAAAGTCATATTCAAAATATAATTGATAATCTTTAATCACACATGGGTTTAATGGGATTTGGCCATACTTGAAGTGTTTGTGATGAAAACTGTGTGAGGAGATGTCCTAAACACGAGGATATGAGCTTTTGTCTTTTCCGGGTTTGATCCAATATGACCGACTTCCTGTAGATTTTTGGGCGGAGCCATAATATCATTTTTGTCATGTCCTGATATGTTCTATTTTTTTATGTGAGTTTCAGATTTTTACATTGACTTTTTTCAAAGTCAGGCTCCCATTGGCCCCATGAAAATGAAAGTTTGAGGGGGCCAATGGGAATCGTCTTTCATTATTTTTTCTCAGGGTCTTTGGTGACAATTAGAGCTCGTCGAGTTCTAATTTCTGATACCACTCACTGGCATGTCAGGGCATGTTTACTAATGTCGTAACGGTGCGGGTCAGTTCGCTGCTCCAGACAGGTTTGATCTGGGAGACGTGGAAGGTTGGGTGGATCCGAAGAGACGGGGGCAGCCGGAGATGCACAGCAGACGGGTTGATGTTTCTCAAGATTTCAAATGGCCCCAGGAAACGGGGGGACAACTTGCGGGAGTCTTTAGCTGGATCGTTTTGGCGGAAAGCCAAACCATTTGGCCTGGTTGGTATGCTGGCGCCCGGGACGCGGTGGCGATCAGCCGCTGTCTTGGTACGCGCCCTGGTCCGAAGGAGGGCCGCACTGGTCTTGTTCCAGACCTGGCGGCAGCGCTGGAGGTGATGCTGGACGGACGGGACGGCGAGGTCCTTCTCCTCCGTGGGAAAGAGCGGAGGCTGGTACCCCAGGGACGCCTGGAAGGGAGACAACCCGGTGGCTGAGCACACAAGGGAGTTATGTGCGTACTCGATCCAAGGCAGGTGTGAACTCCAGGTTGCGGGGTTGGTGGAGACTGTGCATCTCAGGGCTGACTCTAGGTCCTGGTTGGCCCGCTCCGTCTGCCCATTAGACTGCGGGTGAAAGCCGGACGTGAGACTGACCGTGGCTCCCAAACTGTCGCAGAAGGCCCGCCATACCTGGGACGTGAACTGAGTCCCTCTGTCGGAGACGATGTCCACCGGGATGCCGTGAAGGCGGAAAACATGGCTGGTGAGCTGGTCGGCGGTCTCCTTGGCTGTAGGGAGCTTGGGCAGGGCGACAAAGTGGGCGGCCTTGGAGAAGCGGTCCACCACAGTGAGGATTACCGTGTTCCCCTGGGAGTGGGGAAGGCCCGTCACGAAATCCACAGCGATGTGGGACCAAGGCCGATGAGGAACTGCGAGGGGATACAAGAGGCCAGAAGGAGGTGAGTGGGAGGCCTTGGCCCGGGCACATACCTGGCAGGCTGAGACAAAGGTCCGAGTGTCCGTGTCCATTGTGGGCCACCAGAAGTGTCTTTTTAGCAGGGACAGAGTGCAGCTAGCCCCGGGATGGCAGGCGAATCTGGAGGCATGGACCCACTGGAGCACCTGGGATCAGACAGTCAGGAACAAACAATTTACCAGGTGGGCCGTTACCTGGGTCAGGATCGCGAATCTGAGCCTCCCAGATGGTGTCCTCGATCTCCCAGTGGACTGCAGCGACCACGCAAGAGGGGGGAATGATCGTCGCCGCAGGGCCCGGGCTGTCCTCCAGGGTGAACTGACGGGAGAGGGCATCTGGTTTAATGTTCCAGGAGCCAGGACGGTAGGTGATGATGAAGTTGAAGCGGTTGAAGAACAGGGACCAACGAGCCTGACGGGAGTTGAGTCGCTTGGCGGACTGGATGTATTCCAAGTTTTTATGGTTGGTCCAGACTACGAACGGCTGCTCGGCCCCTTCTAGCCAGTGGCGCCACTCCTCCAGGGCGAGTTTGACGGCCAAGAGTTCCCGGTCCCCCACGCCATAATTAGCCTCGGCCGAGGACAACCGACGGGAGAAGAAGGCGCAGGGGCAGAGGTGATTGTTGGGCTCAAACCTCTGGGACAGCACGGCTCCTACTCCCGAATCGGAGGCGTCCACCTCCACAATGAATTGGCGCAGAGGATCGGGCTGGTGCAGGATGGGAGCAGAAGTAAACAGCCGCTTGAGTTTTTCGAAGGCGGCTTGTGCCTCGGGGGACCAGGCAAACCACCAGTACTCCCAGCGCTACTGGTGGGCGCCCCCTTTTGGCCGAGCCGGACAGGTGGCCACGAAATGCCCGCGCTCGCCGCAGTAGAGGCAGGCTCCGGCCAGGCGGCGCCTCCGTTGACGCTCCTCGGCCGAAACGAGGGTCCTGTCGACCTGCATGGGCTCCTCCGGAGGTGACAGGGCAGCGCGTGGTGCTGGTGGGGCTGGTGATCTGCCTCTCTCCGACGCATCCATAGTCGGTTGTCTATCCGATTCGTGAGGGTGATAAGAGCCCGTAGGTCGGAGGGCTCATCACGGGACACCAGTTCATCTTTTAGCTGCTCGTTCAGACCCCGCACAAAAACGGCCCACAACGCGCTGTCCGTCCAGTCCAGCTCGGCAGCATACGTCCAGAACTCGATCGTATAATCCGCTACCGTCCTGGAGCCCTGGGTGAGAGTCAGTAGGCGGGAAGCCGCATTGTCCTGGTAGTGCGGGTGGTCGAACACCAGTTTAAAAGTGGAAACAAACTCATTAAAATCCAAATTGTCCACAGGTGTGTTCATTAGACGAGCCTCAGCCCACTGGAGAGCTCTTCCCCGAAGTAATCCGCATATATATCGAATCTTGGCGGCCCCAGAGTTAAAACGAGTGGGGCACTGTTGGAAGACGAACTCACATTGGAACAGGAACCCCCGACAAAGGTGAGGCTGACCAGAATACGGCTCCGGGTCCGTGCCTCTTGGCTCCGGAGGGCGCAGCGGCCCCCCAGCTGCAGTGGGCAGGGTAACGAGGAGCGCGGCCACCTGGTGAGTGAGCTGGGTCTCTTGTTGGGACAACGACTGGTTTAGCTCCATCAGAGTCCGTATAGATTGTTCGTGTTGTCCCAAGACTGCCTCCGGGAGAGCGCGCGCTTGCCGGCGCGCCTGGTCCGAGCCCGAGTCCGCTTGGTCCATAGTGGCCAGACCGTTTTGTCGTAACGGTGCGGGTCAGGACCAAAGTATGCGGACTCAGAGCAGGTTAACAGTGTTTATTTACAAGTCTGTGAATCAAAGTCTTAAATAGTTCAAATGACACACACGAGGAACCAGGAAGCAGGAGGCAGGCAGGACGGACGGAGAGCGGGTCGGGAACGGGAAGCCGGGACCGGAGTGAAGACGGGAGCGGGGACAAGACCAGGACAGACAGGGCCGGCGTAGTCCAAGGAGTGGGACCCAGGGTAAGAAGCAGGCGGGACGCCGGAGACCAAGACAGGCAATGCGTAGTGAGATGACTGTACCGGAGCGAAGAGGCAAGAGCAGGAGCGGGCGAGGGCAGGAGTCTGGAAAGGTGGCAAAATCCAAAATGAGAACAAGCAGGCGGGTAACAGGAATGCAAAAACAGAGCTGGAACATTAATGTTTTACACGCGGACGGTCTGGCTCCGAGTGTATTCTGCCGAGACTTCTTATACCCACAGCAGGTGAGGGTGATTGCGCTTATGCGCTCCAGGTGCGTGCAGAAGGAGTCAGAGACTCCGCCCAGTTCCAGACAGACAGGTGAGGGAGGGGGAGAGAGAGTACAGGAGGGTAGCAACAAACAGGCATCGTGACAACTAATTGATTTTTGGCATTTTCCTGGCTCCGGATGCGGTTTTAATGTGTTCCTCGCCGGGACATTGTACCAGGCTCGGGCCTAATAATCAGATGGTATTATAGCTATAAAATTTTTGCTTTGTTCGAAATCTTGCATAATGTCAATGCAACAAAACAGTATTTATACTGTCATGCATACTAATTTGAACAAGTATCAATATTAAAAATGCCACATCAATAGGACAGGAAGGAACCATTGCTGAATAGCAAAGAATGATCTTGAGCATGTAAACCACATTCTACAGTCTAAATAAAGTCTGTTTTTCATTATCATCATGGTATTGAGTATCGAGTCTATTCCTTAGTATCAAAATTGAAATTTTTGTGTAGCAACAAAAGTATTAATGCCTGGATAAGTTTTCTCTATAGGCACTGTTCTTTCCTTCACCAACACACAACAAGATAAGATAGTCCAGTGCAAGACACTGGCTCAACAATATATGTAGAAGGACCCTTTAGCATTGGACTACTGGCGATGGAAGTTGGCACCTCAGAAACGGCCCTCAACTCTCATCCCAAATGTAGAAAGAAGATTTGAAACGATAAATGGCTCTGACTGTTCGCACACACACACACACACACCCCCACATATATATATATTATATATATATATGAACCATATCAACGCATCAGCCATCAGTGGTCACAATCAGATCATTATTCAGTCATGGCTTTGTTAGTAATTTTACAGTGTAATGGTCCTCTTACTTGAGTAAAAATTTGGTTTGCTAAAAATGTACTGGTAGTAGCAGTAATTTGCCAGACACAAATGTATGCTTGTGTCTGTTATATAGTTATTATATGACACCTGTTATAATTTGCACATTTTAAATCGTAATCATCTAAAATGATTTAATAAAAGAAACAAATCCACTGACTTCTTATGTTAGGAAACTGCAGTACTCATGTCATCACCACAAAGAGCAAGTTGAAGTTTTTGGCACCTATAGTTGCACATCACGCTAGCAAGGCTTGGATGTTTTTTTTTTTTTTTCATTTGTCCAAATTCTGGGTGCATTAGAGATTAGGAAAATAAAAAAGGAGAACGAAGTACAGTAACATGCATGAATCACCCCAAATACAAATTCAGAGAGAAAATTGTGAGGCGAAACAACTATAACATTTATAAAAGCTCTCAAAATTTGTTCTGCTTTCAAGCATGTATTTCTTGTAGCACTAACTGCATTTTGGTTAGTTATAAGACTTGAGCATCTGCTCAAGTTGTATTTCTGAGACTACAGCTCTTGCCACTTTAGTTTAATAAAGAACATAACTTTTTCTTTAGTCTGGATTTAAAAAAAAAATAAAAATTCTGGTGTTTCATGGTTTCACTATGTATTCACCTTATTCCGGAAGTCGCTGTGAATGCCGCCATCGTCCTTATATTATGGGATTGAATGGGGCTGCTGATCTTGAAAGCAAATAAGTTCTATACCAGGGGTGGGCAAACTTTTTGGCTCAGGGGCCACATTGACTTTTAAAATTTGACAGACGGGTCGGGTCAGCACAAGATACGATAATATAAAAAAATGCATTCGTTAACAGTACATATCAAACATAAACAGAAAAATCAATAAAGTATTAATATACTTTTTAATGAGAACAGTGTTGTTGATCACCCATTTTAGCCAGTGCATCAAAATCTGGTGGTAATCCTGTTGTGGCAATTCTCAGAACAGGTCTGAGGTGTTCATCAGTCACCTGGGATCTGTGGGGTGCTTTGTTGGTATTCATCACACTAAAAGTCTGTTCACACACACATGTAGAGCCAAACAACACCAGCATCCTCTTTGCCATCTTCTGGATGTTTGGAAATTTGACTGCACTTAATGAAGCATAAAACTCATCCAGTTTCAGGGAGTTAAACTTGTCCTTTAACATCATGTCACACTGGAGATCAATCAGTTCCAACTGCAACTCCTGTGGCACCGTTTCTGAGTTTTGTGAGAAGGGACATGACACCAGCTGAAGTGCCCTGTCAATTTTTCCAAAATCCAAAATCACAAAACTGACGGCAGAATTCCTCATGCAGGTCATCCAGTGATTTCCTATATTTTTTAACGTAGCCAGTGTGGGAAAATGAGCAAATGACTTGTCTGATATTTGCTTTGAAAATAAAAGCAGTTTGGTTTTGAAGGCTCTGATGTTTGCTTGCATTTCATGCACAAACTGTTTTTTTCCTTGTAGCTTTACATTCAGCTCATTCATGTGTGTCAGTATGTCCACAGTAAAAGCTAAATCACAAAGCCAATCTGTGTCATTCAGCTCAGGAAAATTGTCAGTATTCCCATGTTGCTCTAAAAATGAAATAATCTCCTATTTGAGCTTCCACACACATTGACATACTTTTCCCATACTTAACCAGCGGACATTAGAATGGTAAAGTAAGTCTGTGTGATCAGCGTCAGTTTCTTCAAGAAAATGAATAAACTGACGATGGTGAAGTCCCCTCGCTCGAATAAAGTTAATGAGTTTAACAACTGGCTTCACTACGTGGTCAAGCTTCAGCATGGATTTACACAGTACTTCCTGGTGAATTATGCAGTGTAGTAAAATTACCTCCTGCTCAGGGTTGCCCTCTTTCACTCTGTCCTGAATTCTCTTGAGCATCCTGACGTTTTTTCCCGTCAGATTTGGTGATCCATCTGTGGTAATGTTGGCGAGCGCACTCCAAGGTAACTTGTGCCTCTGTACGACCGCTGACACGCTGTTAAATAAATCCTCTCCCCGTGTTTTTCCTTTCAGGGATTCCATATCCAAAAACTCCTCCGTTGTCTCGAAATTCTCATTAATTCCTCTGATAAAAATTAAAAGCTGAGCGGTGTCCTCAAGATTCAAGATTCAAGATTTCTTTTATTTGTCTCCCTTTGGAGAAATTTTTCTTGGACCAATGGGCTGCTCACACCACAGTAAACAACAGAACCATACACAGGGTGCAATACTTCTCTCTCCACACACCGTCACCAATTTTTACATCATTTATCATTTAACAGTTTCACTGAAACAGGTACAAATGAATGTTTATATCTGTTATATCTCCACCGTGGTACCCTGTACCTCCTCCCTGAACTCAATAGTTCATATTCAGGGTACAACACATGTGTCGGGTCAGAGAGAATGCTCCTGTTCTGTCCCCTCATGGCCTGTTCGTAAAGTTCTTGAGGGCTCAGAGGGACAGCACAGCCCATAATTTTCCCCGCTGTCCTCACCAGATTTAAAATTTGAGTTTTTGATTTGACCAGCAAGTTTCCAAACCAGCTGGTGATTCCATATCTTAGAACTGACTCAATGGTAGCTCTGTAGAAAATGAGCATAATGTTTACAACTGACACCAAATAATCTGAGCCTGCGCAGGAAATGGAGGCGCTGGTGTATTCTGCTGCAGACAGTGGTCACCTGTGTGTTCCAGCTCAGATCTCTGTCAATATGGACTCCCAGATACTTAAAGGAGCTCACCTGCTCTATGTTATGGCCACGAATGGTCACTGGGCCATGGTCACCAGCTGCTCTGGGGTCAATCACCATTTCTACTGTTTTACTTGTATTAATCTGCAGTTTGTGTGAGTCACACCAGGCCACAAGCTTCTCTACAGCAACACCATGAAACTTTACATCAGATGTCTTTGTCAACAGGCTGAGTAGGACAGTATCATCGGAAAATTTCAAGATATACTGGCATGATTCAGAACTAACACAATCATTGGTATAAAATGTAAACAAAAATGGAGAACTGACTGAGAACTCCTTTAAGAGGTGCCCCAGTGCTGCACATGGTTGTGTTAGACAGAGCTGAGTTAAACTTAACCTGTTGTGGCCTATCTGATAGAAAGGAATAGTACCATCTTATTAGAAATGGGTTTACTTTTGCCTGTACCAGCTTGCTGAGGAGGATGTGGGGCTGTATTGAATTAAATGCAGAACTAAAATCAATAAAGAGAAGCCTAGCATATGTAGAGGGGTGTTCAAGATGTTTCAAAATAAGATGCATCAGTGTTGCAATGGCATCACTCGTGCTACGTTTTCTTACATATGCAAACTGATGTGTCCAAAAGTGTCTCCAGCTGTGTGCGCAGCTTTTCCTTTATATCAGTGCTTTCGTCCAGTGCCAAAGAATATAATGTAAATGACTACGCTTTTTTGTTTAGCTTGCTTGTTAAGTGTTTGTCAATTACTTCAATACGGCGAATCACTGATCTGCGTGATAAGCTTATTTTTTCAAATTTGTTCTTGCTCTCTGGAAATAAAATACTTGCTGTCTCTGCCATGCACTCTTTAAGAAACTCCTTCGGAGAAAGGCTTGCTGGCTTTGGCTAGTTTGAATGCCAGTAAATAACTTGCCTTCGTGCTTGCTTCTTGGATGGAAGTTGCTCATATAAAGGTGTTTTGCTGAGCCTGCAGGCTAGCTACCAACCTGTCAGCGGTCTCAGTATGTTCTTGTATTGAAAGGGTGCTGGCGTAATTAGCATACTTGGTGGAAAAGTGGTGGCTGATGTTGTATTCTTTTAAAACCACAACAGATTCTTGGCAAATGAGACATACAGCCTTGGACCGGACTTCAGTAAAAAAGTATTTAAGCGTCCATTCTGACATTTGACATTGCTGCAGGTGGGTTCTGATCGGACCAGTAGACGAAGGGTCACTGCGCCAACAGTGACACCTGGTGTTAAATACATGTCACTACAAGTCAAAATAAAATGAACGCAATCATTCATATCAAACCTTAATTCTGTACAAATTTTTTATCTGGCGGGCCGGATCTGGCCCGCAGGCCTTAGTTCGCCCACCTCTGTTCTATACAGATGACTTTTAAAGCCTTCCAAAGAAGTGGTAAAGGGTTGACTTGTTGGTGCACATGGACATTGAACATTTTATAAAAATCAGCCTATTTTATATCTGATTTAGTGCCAAATCTCAAATTTTCCAATTAAATGAATGGGATTCTCACTTAACTGAAAGTGCCACTTCAATGAAAGCGTGGTTTAGTAGCATTAGAGGTAAAAGTGGGTGAGGTGGAAAAAGATCAGTACAATATTTCATCTGTAAATGGTGAGGAAAAAATGAATCAGCAGGTTTAGCAACATGATTTGTTTTTACAGTTTTTTCAATTGCTTTGTACATTTTATGAAACTTTTCATAAATCTGGTAAATATTTATACTATTGACACAAGACAAAACAATTCAGAATGTTTGACAAAGTTAACTTTTGTAAACAAAATGTAAAATATGGAGTCTGAGAACTATAGGACCAGTATCACAGTTTCTGATGGTTTGAAAGCTGTAAATATGTCAAAAATTACACAGTCATTTAGGCATAAAAAAGCACAATTTACAAATGTGTGCTTTTTAACAGTTGGTATCTGAAATGTCAGACTTGCACCTCAAAACCTCTGAATGAAAACCTGGTCCATGCAGAAACCTTTTACATTATAATTTCTAATGCTTCTATACCTGTCCATAAAATCTATGCATATTGTGATTCTTGTGTGTTCTGTCTTGTCGTTTGCGTCTTTGGTCTATGGACTGTGATAAAAGTGTGCAGTACTTAGGTACACAGACTATATAGTATGTACAGAGAGGTTTTTTTCCGCAATGCGGGTATCAAGGCTTGCTTCATTTAGCTGAAAATGATGACGTTCAAAGCCTCACTGTCCGGCTGTTCCACGTGACTGATTCAGAAAGTGGTTTGGATTTTGTCGCGAGTAACACCTGTAGCGTAGGTGACAACCTGTGGTGTTGCTTGGATGACAGTGGCAGGCAGACACAAACACAAAACGTGATAGCTGACGCAAATATTGAGGTCAAGCGCTACATGATGGAGCCAAATACTGCAAGGCTGAAGGACCCCTTTCAATACTGGGAGAGACAGAAAAATCCAGAGGCCATGTATGTGTGTTTATTTATATAAGTTAGCAGTGGCATTCTTGTGTATGCCTGCTTCATCTGTGCCCTGTGAGCGGCTATTTTCCGCACACATATACACAGTGTGTGTGTGTGTGTGTGTGTGTGTGTGTGTGTGTATATATATATATATATATATACATACATACATACACACAGTATACTACCATCACTACAGTATACATGTTTTGCATACTTCTTTATTTTGCTGACAGTTTTATTCACAGAATGCCACACAATTCAAATTCATGCAAAATGATATTTTTGTGTCCAGTAGATGTCCTACCTGAGCAAATGAAGCTTCAAGAAGGTTTGTGCTGGAGTGAACCAATTTGATGAAAGGCTTAAATGCTTCATGAAGCTTGATCTGCCCATCACTAGCAAAAACATCCAACTTAGAAATGACTGGGAAAATGCAAAAACAGGAGACTGAGCCAAGCAGAGCTGTTCCACTGTGGATACGCATGATCTGGCGCTGAGTGTCAGGTCCTGGCTCCCTTTGTCTTCCCCTGGTGTGGCTTGATTGACAATTAGTTGCAGGTGTGCATGGAAGGAGCTCTGCCCAGCTCCAGGCTTTGACACAGAAGGGAGGGGGGAAAACAGCACAAAAACACAAGGCAAACTGGGATCTTCACATTTTGGAAGAGAAGACATGGGCTTACTCAGACTCAGGAGGACTCACAGAGGCGGAGGTGCAGGGGCAAAACTCTCAGTTTGGTCTTGGGGGGGCAATAAATTGATGGAAATTCAAACTATCCTTTGAGGTTGTTGTAACGATACCTAATCATAAACTCAATAACTATGGTATTATGATGAAGCTATTAGCCTACTAGCAAATATTTGCCATTTGAACAATGAAAAGATAACAGTTTAATTTATTTACAAATGTGTGGAACTGTAAAATACTATTGAACAATGTGAAAATATGGAAACAAATTCAACACATTCTAACAACTCCATGTAAGACTTTCTATTATTATTCATTTATTTTAGATTTAGACAAAAAAAAATCTAATATCAAAGTGGTAAATGTTTGTCACACTTTAACAGAAGACAAAATCCAGCGTGTCCCATTAATAGAAGAAATTATGGAGGCTCCCCATAATTAAAATTAGAAAAAGATGAACAATAGATGCTTGTTTAACATTCACAATAACATATAAAAGTAACTATTGTTAAAAAGAACCATTCCGGGTCATTGTGGTGAAATTGCCTTTGTTCTGACCTCTTCAAATTAAAATGATAACCATTATTGAACACTAAAAATGTATAAACCAAAATGTCTAAAGTTATCGGACATCCCTATGACATTACGTTACATATATTCACTCTTCGAAGTCTGTAACATTATATTTGGCAAACCGTGAAGCTTAGTAACTTACTCTTACTATTTTGGCGGACAGAAATATGACCTAATCTTTACTCGCCTTTTTGTAATGTTTGGACATTACTGTGAACACGTGACACAATTTACATAAAGTAATGGAGCAGAATAAGAAAGATGACTGTCTGAATGGTAGGTGGGTCTGGACACCCCCATCCCCGGAGTGATTTCCTCCTATACAGATGTGGGTCATTAGCTAAAAGCTCAACCAGAAGACTGATGACCATAAGAGACCAAATACACCTGGTGAATTATAAAGTTTATCTTAAGTTTTTTGTTTGGTAAATTTGGAATGTTTTTTTCTTCTCAAAAATACAATATAATGGTATGCACTGTTATTACACAATGCACGTCAAAACAACTTTTAAGCCAGTAGCAGGTAGCAAGTGGCATCGTTACCTGGGATCCAGAATACATACTTCAATATTTTATTAAGATGTGAGTCTGGTGTATCTCCCAGAGGGGTGTGACTAACAGGTGGATTACCCAGGAACAGACATGGTCCCTTCGTACAAATGGCTGTTTACGAGGTAAAAAGAAAAAAAAAAATATCACAGCGGACTGAAAAACATTATGGTTTTGGCAGAATCAACGAGTGAAGCACTAAACATTGTTAATCTGAGGACAGAGAAATGTGCTTTTGTTTGTATGGGTGACCAATGAGCTTCTTCTTTTCACATACATCAATAAAATAAACAAATCTGATTGCACAATCATGGTGGAGGGTGTGATGACCAGACTGATATCCTTCCGTATTAAAAGTACAGAGAGATATCATTCTGGATTTGTCAGGCAAGTGGCATTGGACCATTGGCTTCAAAAACATACTTGATGTACTTATTAAGCTGCTGACTTTCTTTGGACTGAAAACACTTTTTGTTCTTATCTCTGCCATCTGTTCTGATCTCAGGAAGTGGTCTGATTCCTGCTACTAACTTAAAACTTGTTTTGTAGAACACATTTAGTTTTTTACTGGGTGTACCTGTGCCATCGACATTCCACTATGTAAAAACGGGTCAAAACAGTTTGCCACTCCAATAAGCAACCATTTTTTGTGCCATATAAGGAGGCCAGCATACAGCTATATAGTCAATGCTGGGAAAAATAATAGTAAGCTTTGTAACACAAATGCTCCATGTCCCATTTTAATGTTTTATTAAGACAAAAATTATAGGAAGTGTACAATATAGAGTCAAGAGTGCTCTGGCTTCATGATTAGCAAACATGATTTGGGAGAGAGAGGGCAGGAACACAGATTTATTGAGCTCACAATATCAAAGCAATCCAGTTTCTAAGAGTTCTAACCACTGAGCCACCTAGCCAGTGACATTGATTATTGCTTCTGCTTCAGTTTGGAGTTTGTCAGATAAATATCCTAGGACAAATTTGTTAAATGCACATTAGGCTACAGATAGGGCATGGTTTTCATTGGCACGAAGGAGGTGTGTACCAATTTTCATTAGTCAAACTACATTTTTCAGTCCCTTTGCAGGGGGCACCGGAGAGCCTGAATGAGGGGTTAGGGACTTGGGTGGACATTCGGACACAGCAGTGTGATTTTGTCAATCCCGGGTTTGATTCAATACGGCCAACTTCCTGTTAGGTTTAGGGTGGGGCCACAATATAAGACATGGTCTGTTTTTTATGTCTATGTTGAAAATTTTCTAGGCTCCCATTGCAACAATGTAAATCAATTTTTGAGGTGCCACTACTGAGTTCAATATTTTTTCTTGGGGTTTTCACTCAAAATTAGAGCTCAGGTACATGAGAACATGGGTGAAGAGAGCAGGAGCTGGTACAGAATGTGAACTGAGAGTGATGCCTCCACTGCTCCTTTGTCTTCTGTAATGGAGGTGTGGTGCAATATTAAGGTCAAGGTTTCAACAACTCCTCGACTCAACATGACATTCACTTTTGGTTGTTGCTTCTTTCCCCCCCGTTAACCCAAAACATGCTTAATTCTCCAACTAAGGTAGTCCTGATTGATCAGTCCATCTTGGCAGGCTCCTGCTGTAGCAATAAGGCCCAGCTACCAATGGGCCAGAGATTGGGTCAATCACAGAGCATCATTGTGGAACCAAAACAAACATGCCAGTGCAGATGTACAAACTATAGCCTTAGCAAAAATACTGACTTTTTTTTTTTTTTTTTTTTTTTTTTAAATACAAAGGACTAATTTTCCTACCCTTAATTGAGTTCTGTGAGCCTTTATTCCTGTTGTAAAGCTGTTACCACCTCAAAAGTATACTTGGAGTCATGTTTTGACTCATTCACACATGTTTGAATAATCCTGCATTATTAGACTTTCTACATCTACAAAGCTCAAAAAAATGCTCTGTTCCACTTCATGATGTCATGAAGCAGTAGTTTTCAAGTTAACAGCTCCCCATTTTTTGTTTAGTAGGGATTGGTTATTCCAGGACTGAATTATCCAAATTATTTTAGTGAAAGTGTATAGAGTTAAAAACACAGTGGAGCACTTCCTATAGTGTTTTCCATTTGATAGAAGAACTACTTCTAACTATGCAGGACTTGTGTGTTAAACATTTGTGAATGAAACTAAACAAAACTCCAGGTATATTTTGAATGAGAAAACAATGTTATAACATAGATTACAATATAGCGTAATATGAACCCTTTAATATCCAACCTTAACCACCAATGTCAACTTTAATTACCATTCATGGTTATGGAGGAGTCTCCGCGCCCAAAGCAAACCAGGGATAAACGTGAATGTTGTTGAATGCAAGGGTGTGTATTGAGGACTTTGTGAGCTCTTAACAAAAGCTGATGAAGATGAAGCTTTCATAAATTCAGAAATTAATAATCTATCATCTGTTTAAAGCTGAGTTAGATTGCAATGCTTATGGCAGAGTAACATTATTAGGGAGTTTCCTGTTGTCTCATAGACATGTGCAGGTAACTCTTGAGTTACCTTTGCAATTGGGTAATTACAACATAAATACAAAAATAATCATTAGTTTTATGTATCACTTCATATTTTGATTTTAGTAATGTCCCTTTTTCATCAAGAAAATATATAGTTTGTTTTCTACATTGAAATTACAGTAACCAGATTTCATCCTCACTCACACCTGTTGGGAGTGTTCAGGTATGCATTTAATTTCAATGCTTGAGACGCAAATAAGCAATATTTGCATCTCTAGCAAATATTTCATATATATATATATATATATATATAAATAAAATCATTTGCTTACATTTAACTTTAATGTTTTGCTAGGTTGAAACTGAGACTGTTAATTAATTCCTGGTTTCCAGATTTTGCCCTCACTGGGAGTGTTCAGCTAGATATGGATTTACCTTAAATCTTCAGTGCATCACTCTAAAATTAAATGTTATGAATATGTAACATTTTATTTGAATGAATATATATATATATATATATATATATATATATATATATATATATATATATATATATATTCAGTGGCTTGCAAAAGTATTCATCCCCCTGGAACTTATTCACATATTGTCACGTCACAAATTTAAATAAATTTTCTTAGCATTTCATGTGAATGAGCAACAAAAAATGGCATAAAAGTGTGAAGTGGAAGGAAATATTTTACAAGATTTCCAAATATTTTAAAAATAAAAAACTTAAAAGTGCAGCGTGCAAATGTATTCACCCCCTTTTTTCTTGAATACAACCAATTGCTGTTAGAAGTTGCCTGATGATTTTGGAAAGATTGAATGTTGACCTAATAACTAAAAAGAGTCCATCTGTGTGTAATCTTGTCTCCTCACTTGTCTTGCCACAGACATTTATTGAGAGTGTGATGGGGAGCAAACCACAAAATTAAGTCAAAGGAGCAAACAAACAGGTCAGAGAAAAAGTTGTGGTGAAGTTTAAAGCAGGGCTTGAACATCTCAAGGAGCACTGTTCAATCCATCATCCGGAAATGGAAAGAGTATGGCACAACTGCAAACCTACCCAGACATGGCCGTCCACCAAAACTTACAGAACAAACAAGAAGAGCACTCATCAGAGATGCAGTCAGGAGGTCCATGGTGACTCTGGAAGAGCTGCAGAGATCCAAAGCTCAGGTGGGGCAATCTGTTCACAGGACAACTATTAGTCGTGCACTACACAAATCTGATCTTTATGGAAGAGTGGCAAAAAAGAAAGCCATTGTTGAAAACCATTCATAAGAGGTCTTGTTTACAGTTTGCTAGAAGTCATTTGGAGGACAGAGCAAACACGTGGCAGAAGGTGCTCTGGTCTGATGAGACCAAAATCGAAATTTTTCTCCTAAAGTAAAACGCTATGTGTGGAGAAAACTAAAACTGCACATCACTCTGAAAACACCATCCCCACAGTCAAAAATATTGATGGTCTGACAGAGCTTGAACTGTTTTGCCCGGAAGAATGGGCAAAAAGAGACATACCTCAGAAGACATGCAGGTGTAATTGCAGCAAAAGGCGGTTTCACAAAGTATTCACTTAAAAATGTAATTCAAAACTGCATATGGTTCAATTTGTTTGTTTATATGCATTAATAAAAATGCATTTAGTGTATTGGTTAACCATTAAATATTTTGTATTAAAAAGTTTTAAGTTTTGTGTACTATGTTTTTGGTTGAAAAAGAAAAAAAACGAAAAAAAAAAAAAAAAACTACTTAAACCTTTGGGGTATGTATTGTTTACAAATAGTTTGTTAACTGAAAAACTACATTTTTTTCTACTCAAAAGTTTTGATGTAATCAGTTTCATCAAACTTTTTGAGTAATCCTAACTTGTCGGCTTTTACAGTGAAATAAATCCAGATGAGGCCTATTATGACTAACCCACATCCACCTGGCTCTAAACCTCTCATACCTTCACTCTCAGAGCTGCCAAATGTAAAACCATCTATAAATACATGCATACAAGCCTGCTCATGTCCCAGAGGCTTTTCCGGGTGTCGAGCCGTAATTACACCGACAAGAGCGCACATGTTTGGGGTAAGAGGCAGGAGAAAACCATCATGGAGATGGGAGAGCTATGGCAATGTCAGATATTAACAGGGTTTACTAGGGAGAGTACACAGAGGACACATGGGGTGACTTGTAAACAGCGTATGTGGACTTGTATAAATGGGCCTTGAAAAAGAGAAGACAATATAGGTATAGGCAGAAATCACAGGGGGTCCGGACCCCCCCTTTGCTAACTAGTGTTCCCTCTCCCCTCTTACTGTCCCTCCCTGCCCTTGCATCAATACTTTATGACAAATAGTGAATTAAAACATATCACCCCTTCCTGTTGTTATACATTGGTTTAGTCCGTTGCTCAGGTGATATGCACATGCGTGTCAGAACTATACATTTGCCGTCATTTTTCAATCTAAAGTGACAGAAAATCAGGGAAAATGTTTAGCTAATGCCAATAAAGCCTCATTGTATCATTCAGAAAGTCAGTTTTCTTATTCTGCTCTGTTACTTTATGTAAATCGTGTCACATGTCACAGTAATGTTCAAACATGGCAAAAAGGCGAGTGGAGATTAGGTCATATTTCTGTCTGCGAAAACGCACAATAAGTTATTAAGCTTTAATGTTTGCCAAATATAATGTTTTAGTCTTTGAAGAGTGAATATATATAACTTAATGTCTTAGAAATCCTGAAAAGGAGGGCAGGCTGTTACAAAACTTTAACCATTCTCAGTTCAGGTAAGTTTACAAGTTTTGGTTAAGAAATTTCAGACACAATACCTGAGTGAAACAATGAATATACACTTGATAGGTACAATATTTGAACTCGTAAGATGCTTCTGGACAGTCAGTGTGACCGGGCTGTTCTAAGATAAAACATCAAATTCTGCCAACTCAATGAACAGCAGCTCAGAGACTAGAGTTACAGAGACTAGAGAACTGGGTGTACTATCTAGAAAACAGGGAGTACTTTGTTGAAATTGGAAAATGTGTCTCAGATAAAACGTCTCTGACCTGTGGAGTGCCCCTGGGGTCAATCCTGGGACCCCCATTGTTCAATCTCTTCATGCTGCTGTTAGGCCAGTTAATACGCAGCATTAATGTGTCCTACCACAACTATGCAGATGACACACTGGCAGCAGGTGAATATGGACCAGTGGATTCACTCTGCCACTGCATCCAACAAATACAAAACAACTTTCTCCAGCTAAACTCAGACAAGACTGAAGTCATCATCTTTGGCCCACAGAAACAAAAATCTAAGGTATACTGTCAAAGCCAGACTTTGAGAGACAGAGACTTATCCATGCATTTGTCTCCAGTAGGTGAGACTACTGTAATGGCCTGTTCACTGGCCTCTTCAAACGTGCGTTAAGACAGCTGCAGCACATCCAGAGTGCTGCTGCTCTGGTCCTGACTAGAACCAGGAAGTACAAACACATAAATCCTGTGCTCAGGTCTCTGCACTGGCTTCCTGTAGCTCAAAGAATAAACTTTAAAACAACTCTGTCTGTGTACAAGTCTCTCCATGGCCTAGCACCAAAGTACAACTCCGACATGTTAGTGACATATGAACCATCGCACTCTGAGGGAATCAGCGTTTCAGATTTATGCAGCTGAAACCTGGAACAGTCTTCCTGAAGATGTGAGACAGGCCTCTACTTTGACAATGTTTAAATCTAGGCTCAAAACAGTTCTGTTTGGATGTGCATATGACTGAAAGTTTTTTTTTTTTTTAATTCTGCACTCTTCTCTTTTAATGTTACTTTTATGATGATTGTCATTATTTATATTATGGTTTGTGTGATTTTAATGTCCTTCTTATTCTGTAAAGCACTTTGAATTACTTTGTGTACGAATTGTGTTGTACAAATAAACTTGCCTTGCCTTGCCTCAGGGCACAACCCAAGTCATAACTGCACCTGTGCCAACAAATGCACCACTCACGTTTTAGCCATTGGGTTATAACATGTGTGCCAAGCGCAGTGTATTTTATTACCGGTACAGAAGAGTTGAAGAAACAGTGTCTCCAGTAGTGGACTTTTACAGTGTCTCACAGTCAAAGTGTTGTGCTTAATAATATCCACATTAAGTCAGTCTGCAGCATCCATCTGTAAAGTTGAAACCAAACACATAATATGAACCAAATTCCACCAAAAAACTCCTTGGTCCTGATAATGGAGTAATTCCCAAGTAAATATGGTGTTGTATATCCACGTGGACCACACGTGCATAAATATGCAGCCAAATTAGTCCACGTAAAGTGCTATAATCATCCTCCTTTGTTCAGGAAAGAGATATGTAAAAAAAAAAAAATAAATGAATTTATATATATATATATATATATATATATATATATATATATATATATATATATATATATATATATATATATATATATATATATACACATACTACCTCCAAAGGTAGTGGAGAATGATCGAGCCAAGATCCTGTGGGACTTCCGGATACAGACTGACAGAATGGTGATGACAAACCAACCGGACATTGTGGTGGTGGATAAACAACAGAGCAAAGCCGTTGTGGTGGACATCACTATACCAAGTGATGGAAACATCAGGAAAAAGGAACATGAGAAACTAGAGAAATACCAGGGGCTCAAAGAAGAGCTGGAGATGGCCTGGAAGGTGAAGGTATCAGTGGTGCCCATGGTCATCGGAGCGCAGTGGCAGTGACCCCCAAACTGGAGGAGTGGCTACAGCAGATCCCTCAGTCCAGAAAAAATGCAGTACTAGGAACAGCAAAGATACTGCGCAAAACCCTCAAGCTCTCAGGCCTCTGGTAGAGGCAGTTGGTTGAATTATTTGAGATTGCAATTGGAAAATTTAAACAATTAAGGCAACAGCAATTTACAATTTGCTGAATCGCGTTATATTTTGTTCCACGGAATATTTTAGAAAGAATACAAATATTTAAATTTGCATATCTGAGAGTAAATTTGTGTGCTATGTGTATGTTCCCATTATGTAGCTCCAGTCTGGTCCACTTGCCCAAAACTTTATGGTAACGTTACTTATTTACACAATAACAATATTATTAGGTCTAAAATTGGACATATTATGCATAGCAGCTGTGTTGTTAGTTGAACAGATAAACGGGAAGAAAGGGTTAAAAGTTAAGTTCTAGTGAGCATGGTGTTAAGGGGAAAGAAGGTCATTAGCTGCCCATTCATCTAGTGAGAGAACCTGTCGTGAGGAGAGATCAGAGGCTGCCCCTGCACCTGACATGCACCTGCCCCAGTCTGAGGGTCTGTGCTGGGACATCCCACTGCAGTTCCAGGCTACGTGCCCCTCCAGTCTCACAATGCACTGTACAACCTTGTGACATCAGCAAATCGCATATCAGCAAAACCTGTGTGCCAGGCCAGCTGAGCATCATAGCACAATTTTTTAGCCACCACAGAGCACTAGAGGGGAGTAGTCCAAACCAAATTAACTTTTGGAGTTTTAAAGCCCCTATAACTGATTTTTCCCATGTATCTGAGCAAAAATGGTTGTGGCTCAGAACAGATATATTGTATAAGCAGCTCCTGAGTTCAAAATAAGCTAGCAGCGTGCTTTCTGGATCTAGTAAGACAGCTTTTTATTGTCCGATAATCAAGAAATGTGTTTTAGCATGCTAGTAATTGTTAGTTTTACTGTGCAGCCAAAACGCTGCTCTGATCTCTGAGAGTTGTGAAAAGTGCTTCTAAACTCATTGTGGTGAATAATTAGGATGATCTGAAAGCATAAGGTAAGTGAGGACTAACTCTGGAACACAGCAAACTGTTTAAAATGAACTTGTTCAGTTTTTCACATTTTTAAGATGGTATAAATCAGGTACAGCACCTTAAACAATGTAACAATGTTGTTTCCATATTAATAAACATCTGGTGTCATTTTGGCTATATCACCTTGCCATTGCCTGATCTTGTCTGATCTCAAAAGCTAAGGAGGTTGTTGCCAGGGCCAGGTGTTGCGAGCTGTGTCTTTAGGCAAGACACTTCATCCACCTTGACTAATATAAGCCTAATAATAAGTCATTGGTGGTAATCAGAGAGGCCAATGATGCAGATTGGCAGGCTAACTTCCATCATTTCACCCCAGGGCAGCTGTGGCTACAATAGCTTACCACAGCTGAGTTTGGTTTATAGTCTTCCCTCGTTTATCGCAGGGGTTACTTTCTTAAAACAACCCGTAATAGGTGAAATCCACAAAGTAGTCAGCTTTATTTTTTATAATTATTATATGTTTTAAGGCTGTAAAACCCCTCACCACACACTTTTCTTAAAAAGTATAGTATTATAGAATGAAACCAAAGATCAAGCCCTGTTTTCAGACCTAAACATTTGTTTGAGAAATAAAAATATAAACGTTATCCCGTTTAAAAATTATAGCTTTTAGAAGTACTGTTACAAATTACATTTTAATGATTAAACTAAGAAGTTGGACACATAAGAAATTATTAATTGTGACTCAAGCATATTTCACAGTTCCTCTGACCGTCCTTCTTCGGTGTAGTGTCTTTTTCCACCGATCGAACATTTATGTAAATTTGACAAGCTGAATGCATACTGTACTGTAAAGGAGACACGGCACGGAGGAGACTGATTGACAGTGGTCTACAGTCCTTGAACTAATCAGGACGCAGAACCCAATGTACGTTCATACGCTGTAAAAAAGCATTGCACAAAAAAAATCTGCGAAACAGCGAGGCCGCGAAAGGTGCGTTATAGTGAGTAGCAAATGTATTGTGAATGTTTTAGATTGGTGGGGTTGATCAAAATTAACTCACCCAGACATGAACAATTTGGGAAGAATATCTCATTGCAACTTTTCTGATAAGCATTGCGATTTTAATGATAGGATACTGTTCAAAGTTCATATTTTAAACATGTCCAAAAAAATTTGAGAAAAAGAACCTTTCAGCCTTTGTGATTAGCCAACTGTGTCCATTCAAAATGCAATTTATATTTGATTGTGATTAATCTAGCAGCCTTAAACTCCACTGGCTTAATAACAGTGTACCTACTTGCTTTGTGTGATTAATACCAACCACTCAACCAGCCTACTGCACCATTACTTTTCCGAAACAACTTTAATAACTTACATTTTTCCATTATTTTGATGCTGCCCAAAATATCAATAAAATAGCTTTGTGGCATGAAAAGCAAGCAGATTATATCGTGGCTTTGGGGATCGTTGCTGGCACTCAGCCATTTTAGAATCTGGGTGGCCTGTTATCTTCAGATGTAGCATACAGTTACAAAGTGTATTCACATGAAACACTCATGCTAGAAGCTATTGGAGGTAAAATGGTCTACAATGGTCTACAAAGACTATTGTGCACATGCTAGCTGTGTTTATGTATTCTAAAGAGGCGAATAAAAGGAGAGAGGATCACTAGACTAAACAAAAACTGTATAGAGGGTATTACGATGCTAAAAGTGCTGAGGAATATGAAGACTATAAATGGTATTTTGAGAAGAGAAAAATTCGTTAGGATGAGTTTTCTTAACTTCCGAAATATGACAAAAATATAATTCAAAGCTGTAAATCACAAACATACTATGTCATACATTTTTAGTTTTACCAATCTGATGAGAAGAAACCAAACATCATGTGACAGGGTAATAGCCAAATTTAAATCTGTCAACAGTAAAAAACAAACAAACTTGTAAACAGCTAGCTGTTTACAGTTTCAGGGTAGTTAGCTCCTCCCTTCAGATAGATATAAGGCAGTGTCCACCAGCAATCTGAACAGAACTGAATAAACTATGGATCAGACCTGGAGGACTGAGGGATTACACAGACATCATGTGACATGTGAAGCATGCCTTTAAGTATATAAGTATCTCCTCTCAAGGAAGTCACTTAAAAGGGCACTATAACTTTTTGCTAGAGGGTCCACAACCTATTTGTCTCCATAGGGATGTTACTGATTTGCATGGAATGTTTCACAGTATGGTGTTTGATCTACCTAGCTTTTTTTCATTACAGGTCTGGTGGTGCCTCCTTTTTGTCTCCATGAAGAAGCTGGACCTGGACCTCCTCCTTGCCTGGCTCTCCTCCTCCTCGCCCGGCTCTCCTCCTCCTCGTCTGGTCTTCCTCCCCCTCGCCTGGCCGATTTCTTATGTTGTCTGATTTTTCCTGTTGTGTCTGATTTTTCCTGTTGTGTCTGATTTTCCTGTTGTGTCTGATTCTTCCTGTTGTTTTGTTTTTTGTGTCTTGGCGGCATGGTGACTGAGTGCCTTCACTCATGTCTCACAGCAAGAAGGTTGGTTCGATCCCCGGGTCACCAGGCCTTTCTGTGTGGAGTTTTTCATGTTTCTCCCCGTGTCTGGATGGGTTTCCTCCGGGTACTCCGGTTTCCCCCATCAACCAAAACATGAACGCCCTTCGAGACAACTGTTGTTGTGATTTTGGGCGTTACAAAAATAAATGAATTGAATTGAAGAATAAAATCTCTATGGAGAAATGCAGATAGTGGACCCTCTACCAGATGTTGCATATTGCACCTTTAAATAAAATTTTATTAACATCTCCAAGTGGACTTGCATTTCCCAAATTTTGACTTAAATCTGCACAATTAAATTAAACCTCCAGTCGTGCTCTCTATACCTGAAGTTCACCTGTTTATGTTTCAATAAGATGGAAGAAATCAACTATATAGTCAGAAGGCTAATCTTGTAGACAAAGTAGAGTGGTTCAAATGCAATACCATAAAATGGAAGCAATAATAGGCATATATTCCATTGTATTGCGCTGATAGTCCTTATAATGATATGCAGTTCAGTCGATTAAACAATTCTTGGTCGACTAAAGACATGTCCCACCCATCAATTAGACACCTACAAGAGGCAAAGCTCTCAAAGGTATTATGCAACTCTATGTATCTGACTGAAACTGCACTCACAAGATTCCACCTATACATGAGTTTATGCAAAAACAGCTAATAATAGTACTTGGAAAAAATGTATCAATCTGAGGACAGAGTAAAATGGTGAATCATGGGTTTAATCTATCTTTTTGCAGATAAATGAAAATCTGAAAAATATTAAATCTTCAGCTAACTCGCGCACTTCTTCTTTCTTCTCCTTCACGATAATAAAAATTCAAGCATAGTATATTGCTACAGAGAAATATTATGTTAAACAAGAAGATTGAAACTACTTTATGCCACTGACACAATAAAAAATTTAGGCTAATCCCAGTAAACTATTTTTTGAAATACAGTATCATTAAAAAGTTTATGTATATAAAAAAGCTTATATATATATATATATATAATAAAACTAAAACAAACAACAACAAAAAAAACATATCATTCATGGAGGAGAAGGGTTCTGTGTTCCAGAGATGAGCGTGCATTGGTCTGAAATGTGCATATTAACCCAAGAACAAGAGCAAAAGACCTTGTGAAGATGCTGGCTGAAGCTGTTAATAGTGTGTCATTATCCACAGTGAAACGTGTACTGTACCAACATGGGCTGAAATGCCACTCTCCCCAGAAGAAGCCATTACTCCAAAAGAAATGTAAAAAAGCCAGATTACAGTTTGCACATACACACAGGGGCAAAGACCTTAATTTTTTGAAACATGCCCTGTGGTCTGACAAAACAAAAATTTTAATATATGGCCATAATGCGCATCGTTATGTTTGGAGGAACAATGAGGAAGCTTCCAAACACCATCCAAACAGTGAAATATGGGGGTGGCAGCATGCTGGGGGGTTGTTTTACAGCAGGATGGACTGGTGCTCTTCACAAAAAGATGGGATCATGAAGAAAGTTGTGGAATTATGTGGAAATACTGAAGCAATGTCTTAAGACATCAGCCAGGAAGTTCAAGCTTAGTTGCAAATGGGTCTTCCAAATGGACAATAACCCACTGGTTACAAAGTGGCTTAAAGATAACAAGGTCAATGTTTTGGAGTGGCCATCACAAAGCCCTCATCTCAATTCCATTGAAAATGTATGGGCAGACCTGAAAAGGCATGTGCAAGCAGAATATCCAAAACGTTTGACCCAAGTCATACAGTTTAAAGGCAATGGTACCAAATACTAATGATATGTATGTTCTTCAGACTTTGAGGAAAGTAATGAAAAATTTTGTTAAAAAATCCTTCTCTCATCATTCTGGCAATTAGCAAATAGAAATCATTTTGGTAATCCTAACTGACGAAAAACAGGAAAAGTTAAGTCTGATTTTTTTCAGTATGTTGAACACTTAGCATTGGAATTTCACATGTAATAACTTCAAATAAAGGCATTTTTTTTTTTTTTTTTTTTTTTGCCATTGTCACTTACAGGTTTTGACAGCACCTGATGCTTCCTCCTGGCAACAGCAGAGCAAACTAAACATTTTGGAGGAATTGCCTTTGTTTTGACCTCTTCAAATTAAAATGATGACCATTACTGAACCCTCAGTAACAAATACACAAGTTTGGGGTCTTTGTAAAGGTAACACCCTATAGTTTTACCCACAGGTGTCAGAATCACTGTAAGTATGTCTGCTAAGCATTTATACACTTTGGAACACACATAAAAAATATTTTTTCTCATCCTTGCCTAAATTTGTTGGTTAAAATTAAGGTGCAGAAAGCTGCATTAGGTAGCTGGAGACAACAAAACCTCTACCTGTGTACATCGTCTTGTTCAGCTGCTCATTGGTTGTTAGTGTAAAGCATCAGCAATGCGTAATGTGTAGTAATTAATTGATATTACAACGGTGAGAGAGCGTAAATGATCTGTGGCTTCAGTGATCCACAAAATCAACATTGATTGTCAAATTAGGTGTCAATCAGAAGATAAGATCTTGGTTTATCATTGGGCAGCACAGTCATCGCTGTCTGAACTATATTCTGCCAGATATCAACAATAAACAATCTGATCTGTAACTCTCTACAGGAACATGCTAGAGCGCGCATCACCCACGCGCAAAGATGCGATGCTAATGTGTACACATCTTATATTTTTACCTATAATCATGCAAACTGCAGAATAACTGTGACCTGGCAGACTGGATCCTGGACTATCTCACAAACCGGCCCCAGTTTGTGAGAGCCAAGAACTGCGTGTCTGACCTCATGACCTGCAGTGTGGGGGCGCCCCAGGGCACTGTCCTCGCGCCTTTTCTTTTCACCCTTTACACTGCAGACCTCAGACACAACACGGACAGCTGCGTCCTGCAGAAGTTCTCTGATGACTCATCATTGGCCTCATCAAGGATGACGACGATGTGGAGTACAGAGGACTAACACAGGACTTTGTGGACTGGTGTCAGCAGAACCACCTCATCATCAATGCAGAGAAGACCAAGGAGATCGTGGTGGACGTCCGCAGATGCCACTCTACTGCCTCCCCCAGTGAACATCCAGGGAAGGGACATTGAGAGAGTGGACTCATATAAGTACCTGGGTGTTCATCTGAACAACAAACTGGACTGGACTCACAACACAGACGCACTGTACAGGAAGGGCCAGAGCAGGCTCTATCTCCTGAGGAGACTCAGGTCTTTTGGAGTGAGAGGGCCACTCCTGAAGACATTCTATGACTCTGTGGTGGCTTCAGCCATCCTGTACGGTGTGGTCTGCTGGAACAGCAGCATCACAGAGAGGGAGAGGAAGAAGCTGGACAAGGTCATCAAGAAGTCCAGCTCCATCCTGGGCTGTCCTCTGGACTCAGTGCAGGAGGTGGGGGACAGGAGGGTCCTGGCTAAGGTCATTTCTATGCTGGGCCACGAGTTTCACCCCCTGCAGGATGCTCTATGTGCCCTGGAGAGCAGCTTCAGTGACAGACTGATTCACCCTCGCTGTGTGAAGGAGAGGTTTCGCAGGTCTTTCCTTCCTGCTGCTGTCAGACTGTACAATAAACACTGTTAACATTGAACATGTGTCATTCAACTATACCTATGTGCAATACTGAATACCATGTAAATCTACTGAAGTCACTTTACTGAGATTTATTCTGTTCATATGCTGCACTGTCACTCTTATTGTACATAATAGTGTATTTTTTTATTAGAGTCTATGTTTAGTTTATTTTTTAAGTCTATTTTTTTATTTTAAGCTATTATCTATTATCTTGTTTTATTGCATGTTACTATTTTCCTGCTGTTCTTGAACTGCGCGGTGCAATGTGGAATTTCCCCACTGTGCGACTAATAAAGGCATATCTTATCTTATAGCAACATGGAGGATGACAAAGCGAAAGTGTAAGAGACGTTGAAGGCAAAGATCACTTAATCCGAAAAGAGATTTGTGATTTTAGGAAGGAAAACAAGGAGTAATTAGACGCAATGAGAAAGGACATGATTGATTATTTGCAAGAGGATGGATGAAGCAGAAGAACGAATAGTAGCTACAGAGACGCGCATCCAGTCATCAGAGGAGATGCTAATTGAGCTCGCAAAACTCCAAACTGAAGTTAAAGCTGAGCTACTGGATCTAGAGGGGCGTTGAAGGCGTGAGAATGTCAGAATATACAGGGTTACAGAAGGGGCCGAGGACGGAGCATCATCTGTGATTAATTTTGTTGAGACTTTACTTACAAACGGCTGGGTCTACCTTCACCTGCCACACTTGACATCGACAGGGCGCCTTCTCAATGTCAAGTGCTCATTATGTGCTCGGAGCGAGGCCGCCCACTGGAGCCGCGCCGAGGTCCTTTGTGGCCAAGTTCACAAGTTATCGGATGAAGGAGGATATTCTACGGCAGGCATGGTGTTTTGATTTTCAAGGTAAAAAGATCTATTTGGACAATGACTATGCCCCTTAAGTACAACGTAAACGTAAGGTGTACACAGCAGCAAAGGCGGCACTCCGGGAGAACAACATCCGATTCCAAACACCCTTCCCGTCCTAGCTGAGAGAGCACTACAGTGGTGGAACGGTAACGTGCAACTCGGCCCAGGAGGCAACGGAGGACATAGTGAAGAAAGGAATGTCAGTTAACGTGGTCAAAACCTCCACTTTGCTTTTGGACCAAATAAAGTAGCGAATGTGGCAGACAGCGAGTGGAAAGAAAGGTGATGCAGCCTGAACGCCAGGATTTAAGGAGAAACTCCAGGCATTTTGATGCATTTCAACGGTATAAGGTTTTTATTTTTAGACTTGTAGACAAAGTGAGGTAATGCTTTATATAACCAAGTAAATATCTGACTTTGTAGTGATAATTTTCCTATAGTTTTATATATTCCATGATATGGGCATGAGAATATATTTGTCATTGGATCACTGATATAGATAGATAAAAGACCCTACAGACTCACGTGACAGCCAACAGGCTGAAGAGGGCGTTCCTGCTCAAGAAGACGGAGTAGACCTTCCCCTCCCTACAGCAAAAAAAGTGGCCTTTTGTTTGGAAGTCAATATGTTCCATTTTTGTTTTTTAACATTTGTTCTGATGTTTGTTACTAGTTCTGTTTTTGTTTTTATTTATGTACATGTTTCATTTACAGGAGGAAATTTATCT
Source organism: Periophthalmus magnuspinnatus (assembly GCF_009829125.3). Taxonomy (NCBI): domain Eukaryota; kingdom Metazoa; phylum Chordata; class Actinopteri; order Gobiiformes; family Gobiidae; genus Periophthalmus; species Periophthalmus magnuspinnatus. The sequence continues at coordinate 21,258,058 of NC_047138.1, read as the reverse complement.
TGGAAATAATTATGCAGAGTACTAAGACAATTAGAGTAGCAACTTACAATGTTAATAGTTTGAAGAATCTTATTAAAAGGAGTAAAATTATGACTAAGTTGAAAAAGGAGGAAATAGAGGTGGCCCTACTTCAGGAAACACATTTACAGAACATGCAAAACTTAAGAAATGGAAATTGGAAATGGAATGGAAAAACATTTTTCAGCTTTGTGTTCTCAAAGCTCAAAGAGAGGTGTAGTAATACTGATTTCTAATAAATAAAGAGTGTATTCAAGGGAAAAGGGATAATGCACTGGTTAAAGGTGATCTACTGTCATAGTTCTACCTGTTTGCTTGTTTTTTTTCCTCAGTCCGGCTTCATTTTTCAGCCTGTTCTGGCCCTTCTTTTGTTACCTCCCTGGTTTCCCAGCAGCTGCCTCTCATTGTGCTAATCAGCTCAGGGTAGCCTATATATACTGCTTCTGTTCAGTTAGTTCTTGCTAGATTGTTGACTAGACAAGAGCAACTTTCAAGCTCCTCTGATATACTCTGTTGTTTGCATTTCTGCAATTCTGTACCTGCATTCATATCTGTTGGAGTTACCTGTTCCTGAGTTTACTGGTCCAGCCTGTTTCCCCATTTGAATCCCCAGTGTGGAAGAGCTTTTCGTTGACATTAAATAAGACTTTATTCCTTTGTTGTTTAGTCCCTGATTTAGCATATTCTGAATTACCTGCTTAAAGGACACTTTCTGTTGCAGTTTGAGACATTTGACGGTTCACTTCGTGTTGCATTTGAGTCCAGTTTACCGGTGTCACAGAACAATCTAGCCAGTATGGACTCAGTACACGATGAGAGCCCCATGGAGCGGCTTGCTAAACTTGAAGCTAGCATGCAGCAACACCAGGCTGAGCTAGCGGCTGCTGCTGTAGCAGCTCGTCAGTCCACTGCTAGTAGCGAACAAAACATAGCTAATTTGACAGCTCACCTAATCCTGCCCCACAACCTTCTGTTGAGGTGATCGCGCCTGGCCCTGTTTCTGACCCTCAAGTGGGCGCACCTGAATGCTATGGAGGAGATCCTGAAGGATGTAATCCTTTTTTGACCAACTGCTCCATTCTCTTTGCCCTGCGGCCGCACACATTCTCCACTGAGAGAGCCAAAGTGGCATTTGCCATCAATCACCTTACGGAAAGGGCGCGGTTGTGGGGAACGGCTGAGTGGGAGCACCAGACAGCTGCTTGTGCTTCTTTTGATGCTTTTGCTGGGGAACTGCGCAAGGTGTTCGGGGTTGTGTCCTCTGGACCAGATGCAGCTGGGGGTCTAATGGGGGTGCGACAGGGAACCCGCACGGTTGCTGACTACTCTATTGAATTCCGGACCCGGGCCCTTCAAAGCCAATGGAATGTTGCCGCTCAGACTGATGCCTATCTCTTGGGTCTGAGTGACTACATTAAGGATGAGCTGGTTTTGTATGATCTATCCTCTGATCTTGATAAACTGATTGAGTTGGCAACCAAACTTGATCGCCGTATTCAGGCTCGGCGTCTAGAGAAAAGACAACGACTTCCTGATCGACACCCTACTCCCCGTCCACGTTCCCCATTAGGTCCGGTCAGCCACACCTCAGCTCCTCTGGAGGGGGGTTCAGAGCCTATGCAGGTGGGCAGAACCAGTCTCTCTCCTGAGGAGCGAGAACACCGCCGGCAGCATAATCTTTGTCTTTACTGTGGAAAGCCCGGCCATTTTGTTTCCAAGTGTCCAGTAAAAGGGCAGGCTCATTGGTAGAAAGGGGAATACTGGTGAGTCTAACCGCTACATTTTCCCCTGTTAAACGGCCTCAATTTCAAGCTCGCCTATTGCTTGAGAGTGGTACTCACACGGTGACCACTCTTATTGACTCTGGCTCTGACGTAAGCTGTATTGATGAGAACCTGGCTCTGCAGTTAAAAGTAAATCTTATGCCCCTTCCAGCACCTGTACCTGCTAACGCTCTGGATGGCAGACTCTTGGGCACCATAACACATCGCAACACATGCCTATTACTGTCAGGCAACCACCATGAGACAATCCAGCTTCATGTCCTGAAGACCCCTCAGCACTCGGTAGTCCTCAGTTTCCTGTGGCTTCTCCGTCAAAACCCCAATATCAATTGGTCTACAGGTTCCATTACTGAGTGGAGCCCATCCTGTCATCAGATCTGCCTTAACCAGGCCATTCCAGCAGTGCAAAACACTGACAACTCTGGTCCGCAACCAGACCTTACTGGTGTTCCTGAGGAGTACCACGACCTTCAAGAGGTTTTTAGCAAGACCAAGGCTGCATCACTCCCTCCACATCATCCATATGATTGTGCCATTGACCTTCTACCTGGAACTTCTCCCCCTCGTGGTCATATTTACTCCCTCTCTGGGCCTGAAAGAGAAGCTATGGAGAAGTATGTTAATGAGTCTTTGGCTGCAGGAATCATTCGTCCATCTTCATCTCCCGCTGGCGCGGGTTTCTTCTTTGTTGAGAAGAAAGATAAATCCCTTAGACCTTGCATTGATTATAGGGGACTAAACAATATTACAGTCAAGAATCGTTACCCTCTGCCACTCATCTCGTCAGCTTCTGAACTCCTGCAGGATGCTGTGATTTTCACTAAACTTGACTTGCGTAATGCCTACCATCTCGTCCGGATCCGTGAAGGGGACGAGTGGAATACTGCATTTAACACACCCACAGGACACTATGAGTACCTGGTTATGCCAATCGGTCTCACAAACGCCCCTGCCGTGTTCCAAGCCTTGGTCAATGATGTCCTTCGTGACATGCTTAACAAGTGTGTTTCTGTTTACCTTGATGACATATTGATCTTTTCCAAGTCCAGGCAAGAACATATTCATCAGGTACAGACCGTACTGCAAGGCTTGCTAGCCAACTCACTTTTCGTCAAAGCAGAGAAATGCAAGTTTCATTCCACATCTGTAGCTTTTCTGGGATATATCATTGGTCAGGGAAGTGTTTCCATGGATCCCTCTAAGGTACAAGCCGTTTCCTCTTGGCCTGTTCCTGAGTCCCGCAAGATGTTGCAGCGCTTCCTGGGGTTTGCAAACTTTTACAGACGCTTCATCCGTGGCTATAGCTCTGTTGCTGCTCCCCTTACAGCGCTCACCTCCTCCAAGGTGCCCTACAAGTGGTCACCAGAGGCAGACGTGGCCTTCAAAATGCTGAAGACCCTCTTCACCACAGCGCCCATCCTTCGAGTTCCTGATCCTGAAGGGCAGTTTGTGGTCAAAGTAGACGCCTCAGATGTAGGCGTGGGTGCTGTGTTGTCACAGAAGGCACCCGATGACCTCAAGCTACATCCCTGCGCCTTTTTCTCCCGACGTTTAGCACCTGCAGAGAGGAACTACGACATTGGTAACAGAGAATTACTGGCTGTAAAGTTGGCTTTAGAGAAATGGAGACACTGGCTTGAGGGTTGCAAGATTCCATTCTTGGTCTGGACCGATCACAAGAATCTGGAATATCTTCAGTCTGCTAAACGCCTCAACCCCCGACAGGCCAGGTGGGCATTGTTTTTGAACAGATTTAATTTTACTCTGTCATACCGTTCGGATCCACATAACACGAAGCCAGTTCTCCACCTCTGAGGGCCCCACTGCTGAACCTGAAACCATTCTTTCTAATTCCCATATGGTGGCTACACTCACATGGGAGGTGGAGGAACGAGTAAGAGCCGCTCTGGAAGACCAACGTGGCCCCAGCACCTGTCCCAGCAACCTTCTTTATGTTCCACAGCATCTCAGGTCAGACGTTTTACAGTGGGCTCACAGTTCCAAGCTCACCTGTCATCCTGGCATCCAGCGAACTAAGGAGGTCCTGCGACAAAGGTTCTGGTGGGGTACCCTGGAGGAAGACACCAAAGACTTTGTCAATGCCTGTCAAGTCTGTAACCAGTCCAAATCTACTCACCAAGCGCCTGCCAGCCATCTTCTTCCTCTTCCTGTTCCTCACTGGCCTTGGTCCCATATATTCCTTGACTTTGTCACTGGCTTACCCGTTTGACATGGACACACCACTATCCTGTCTGTTGTTGATCGGTTTACTAAGGTGGCCCATTTCATCCCGCTGGCCAAACTTCCATCGGCCAAAGAGACAGCCGAGCTCATGTTGCAGCATGTTTTTCGGCTGCACGGACTCCCCACTGACATTGTGTCCAATCGGGGTCCCCAGTTCACCTCCATCTTCTGGCGGGAGTTCTGTTCTCTTCTAAGGGCCACTGTTAGCCTGTCATCTGGCTATCACCCTCAGTCCAACGGCCAAACGGAGAGGATCAACCAGCAGATGGATACAGTGTTGCGTTGCATGGCCTCAAGGAACCCTTCCTCTTGGTCCAAGCAGTTACTGTGGGTCGTGTACTCTCACAACACACTGAAGAGTTCTTCCACTGGTTTTTCCCCATTTCAGTGTGCTTACGGGTACCAGCCACCCTTGTTTCAGTCACAGGAGAAGGAAATGTCATGTCCCTCTGTTCAGGCCTTCATCAAGCGCTGCTACAGAACCTGGAGACAGGCTCGGACCGCCCTTCTCTACACAGCACAGCGCCACTCTGCTTCAGCTAACCGCCGAAGATCGAAGGCTCCTGTTTACCAGGCCGGTCATATGGTTTGGCTATCCACTAAGGACCTTCCACTGCGGGTTGAGTCCAAGAAGCTTGCACCCAAATTCATTGGGCCCTTCGAAGTTGAGAAGATGATCAACCCAGCGGCAGCTCGCCTCAAGTTACCCAGAGCCATGCGTATAAATCCGACATTCCATGTCTCTAAATTGAAGCCGGTCTGTGAAAGCCCTCTTGCTCCTGTTTTATCTCCACCACCGCCAACACGTCTGATTGACGGGTCTAAAGGTCTCATGTTTTTCCTCCAGTAGTCTTGGGTGATCCATCAGAGAATAAATTTGTGGCTGGCAGTGGGTCTCGTTCTGTTAATTTGTGTGATTCTGACCTGTTTGATAAGTTTTGAGTACTGCTTCTGTTCAGTTAGTTCTTGCTAGATTGTTGACTAGACAAGAGCAACTTTCAAGCTCCTCTGATATACTCTGTTGTTTGCATTTCTGCAATTCTGTACCTGCATTCATATCTGTTGGAGTTACCTGTTCCTGAGTTTATTGGTCCAGCCTGTTTCCCCATTTGAATCCCCAGTGTGGAAGAGCTTTTCGTTGACATTAAATAAGACTTTATTCCTCTGTTGTTTAGTCTCTGATTTAGCATATTCTGAATTACATGCTTAAAGGACACTTTCTGTTGCAGTTTGAGACATTTGACGGTTCACTTCGTGTTGCATTTGAGTCCAGTTTACCGGTGTGACATCTACAGTGTGCTTTGATTACAATCAGAAATGCATATGCCCCCCAGGATCTGAATGGAAGTTTTATAAACACATTTTTGAAATAATTAGTTTAGAGACAGAAGGTATTTTGATTCTGGGAGGTGATTTGACCATACGACTTAACCTATCATTGGATTCATTTAATCTACAGACACAGGGAGTGTCTGGATGAATTACAACTTAACAACTAAAAGCTTCAAATTGATTGATTGTATCGATCTTGGGCTTCTTGATGTTTGCCGGGAATTTAACCCAACACAAAGGGAATATACTTTTTTCTCCCACCCCCATAATCTATATTCTAGACTGGATTATTTCTTTATATTTAAAAATTATTTTTACATAGACTGGTTCATTGTAAAATAGGTGTTATGGATATATCAGACCACACCCCAGTATATATGGACATAGCTTTAAGTGAGGAAAAAAGAGATACTTCTTGGAGGTTAAATACAAGTATCTTACATTCTATGAGGGAACAAGTTAGAGAAGATATCCAAAACTATTTCATTGAAAATGAAAATATTGAAGTTATGCCAACAATTGTGTGGGATGCATTGAAAGTGGTCATGAGGGGGGAAATTATTGGATACAGTTCAAATTTTAAAAAGTTCTACAATTCTACAAACAGATTTTTGCCTTAAAACAGGACAACAAGGAATCTGAACCTAGAAGGAGAGGTGTTACCATTCCTTACACTGTGGGTGTGTCTGAAAAACTTCAGAGAATTTTCAGACAGTATGAGATTCCTGTCTTTTTCAAACCTACAAAGACTTTAAGGCAAAAACTGGTTGACCCTAAGAACAAAACCCCGAGCCATAAACAATGTAATGTGATCTACTCCTTTCAGTGTAGTGAAGAGTGCAGTGAGCGTTACATTGGAGAAACTTAACAGCTACTCCATAAGAGGCTGTACCAACACCGGTGGGAGAGTTCCTCTGGACCCCAGTCCACCGTACATCTCCATCTCAAAGCCAATAACCACTCCTTTGAAGATAGTGAAGTCCAGATCTTAGCCAGAGAAAAGAAATGGTTTGAGAGAGAAGTTAAAGAAGCTATTTTTGTTAGAAAAGAGAATTCTTCGTTAAACAGAAATGGGGGCCTGAGACATAATCTCTCCCCCATCTACAATTCCATCCTCAGACCCAGAACAATGAGAACAATAGCAGGGTCATTAAGGGATGAATAGGGTAGTCTCAGCTGAAACTGGAAACAAAAGCTGTTTACAGTTTCAGTGTGGTTAGCCCCTCCCCTCAGATAGATTTAAGGCAGTGGCCACCAGCATTCTGACCAGAACTGAAGAAGCGGCTTGGATGAGCAGCAAAACGTCTTCACCCCTACAACGATTTGTTCAGTTGACAGATTTAAACTTCATAGTTTGGATGTTGTTATGTTTGTGTCTTTTTTTTTTTTTTATCTTTCTAAAGTAAAACTCTAGAAATATACAATCAAAAAAAGAAAGAAACTACACCACATTTCATGGGTGATGTAGGCTTGTGTGCAGAGTCTTGTACAGAATTATCCTGCTAATTGTAAGGAGGGTTTAAATAGGGCCTGGGAGAGATCACAAGATTACTCAAACATGCATGGATGACACTTCAGGCATGTTTTTGATGAGAGAACGATTATACATAGTAGAAAGCTCCAAAAGGCGACACATAACACTGACTCTTTAAAGAACTGCAGTGTCCAATGGCAGCTGACACCTTAAATGTCATCACAATAAAGAGCAAATCACACTAGCTGTTATGTATTTTGACCCTCTCTTGTAACCATAGTTATGTACTACTAATCACACATTGAAGGTATTAATGCGCCACATGAGGCAATAAATATTGTCGTTCTGGTGTTCCTTCTCCTCATTGTCTTTGCCTGGGAAATGTGGGGCCACTCTTATTTATTATTTATATAAATGATTTTGTCTTTTGTTCCAACAACATTCACAAAGTACTATTTGCTGATGACACGAATCTGTTTATATCACATAAAAACCTGGATCAGTTAGGGAAACTTCTAAATGAACATCTCGTAAAGGTAAATACTTGGTTCAAATGCAACAAACTGTCTTTAAATATTAACAAAACCTTCTTTATTGTCTTCCTGCCAAACAGACATAAATCCTGTGATGAGGACCTATGCATAAAAATAGATGGCCAAGTTATCCAACAAGTTAATTCCACTAAATTCTTAGGAGTATATATTGATAAATCTTTAAATTTCAAAGAACACATTGATGAGCTGGTTAAAAAAATATCCAAAATTGTTGGCCTACTGTTTAAAATAAGACATGTACTTCCATCAGAAGCACTGCTGACACTGTATAGATCCTTGTTTGAGACGCACCTGAATTATTGCAATGTGATATGGTGCAACACCTATCCCACTTACACTGCTAAACTCCAGATATTACAAAAAAAAAGCCATAAGGGCAATCACCTGGTCCTTGTCAAACTCCCCAACAAATCCACTCTTCCACAGATATGGTCTTCTAAAGCTATGTGAAAGTAACATATATCACAATGCTTGTACAATGTACAGTGTGGTTCACAAACTAAACAGTCGATTGTGTGACCTTATCCCACTACAATCATCCTCTCATCAGCACAACACAAGGAAAAAATGTATTTTAAAAGGAAAATTTAGGAAATTAAAATGTACCAGCTTTAGTGTCTGCTATAGGGGTCCACAAATATGGAATGAATTAAGCATTGACATTAAACAGTCTCCCTCATTACATATATTTAAAAGAAATCTGAAATGCAAACTACTGGGAAGCTATAGTGCCTGACTTACTTAGTGCGGCTCAAGTTCTGCGTGCATTGGATCTTCTCTCTGCTCATAACGGGTGTGTGTATGTAAACGTATGTGGATGTGTGTGTGTGTGTATTATACATATATTTATATATGTGTGCAGCTGCATGTATATATGTATGCTATGCATGCGTCATATATAGATATTGTATATGTTGTATAGGTCATATATATGATGTATAGGTTGTGTATGTATATTGTGTGTATACATGTATGTATATAGATATATACAATATATGGGTGTATATTGTATATATATGTATGTATGTGTTGGTGTGTGTTATATGTATGTATATATATGTATGTAGATATATAGATATATTTTATATATATATATATATATATATATATATATATATATATATATATATATATATATATATATATATATATATATATATATATATATATAGATATATTATATATATATATATATATATATATATATATATGTGTGTGTGTAGGGCAAAGTAAAAGAAAAGGAATACTTGCCAAGCCATCATTGGGTGTTTCGCAAAGGGTGATGGACCCCATTACATAAGCTTTACAGCTTCTTGGGGGTTCCATGTTTTTCACAGGGTCAACTGGGAATAGGTGAACGATAGACACTTCCATATGTAGCATATAAACGCAGAATTGTAGATAGTATGTTGATACGTGTGTGTATGTTGCTACGTGTGTGTATGTATGTATGTGCCTTACTAAACTTTGACCATTGTGAAAAATAAAATTGAAATTGAAATTGAAGTATCGCAAAGCTGACTCTCATTGCAATGCAAATGGACTTTCCAGGTTACCACTTCCTGTTACCAAACATGATCCTAACACAGTGGACATTTTCTATTTCAAAAATGTGGAAAAGGCACCAGGCTGTCCAAGTAAAAAAGGCAACCAGAAATGACCCTCACCTGTCAGTAGTTATGGACATGGTAATCAAAGGACAATTAAAATGTGACAGCTCCGCTCTCAAACCTTTTATTGATAAAAGGTGGGAGCTTTCTGTTCAGTCAGGTTGTCTGCTGTGGGGAAGGTCGGTTATCATTCCACATTCACTGCGTGCTAAAATGTTAGAGCAGCTTCATGCAGGTCACAGTGGGATAGTGAAAATGAAGGAAATGGCCAGGAGCTATTTTTGGTGGCCAGGCTTAAATCAGATAGATTTCACATAGATTTTGTGGGTCCATTTGAAGACCGAAAGTTTCTGGTCGATGTTGATGCTCACAGAAAGTGGCCAGGGGTAGCTATTATGAAATCCACTACATCAGAAAAGACTGTTGAGAAGCTTGGAGAGATATTTAGCCTTTTCAGGGCTCCTGTTCAGCTCAGCTCAGATAACAGTCCCCAACTCGTGTCAAAAGAAATGTCTGATTTTTTGCAAGCCAATGGAGTTCAACACATTAAGTCAACTTCATGCCACCCTGGAACTAATGAGTTAGCCTAGAGGTTTGTGCAAACCCTCAAACATGCACTGAAAGCCTCACAAGGAACGGGCACTCTGCACCAAAGACTGCATGAGTTTTTCCTCAAGTATTGCACCTCTCCACATTCAACCACCAAGGCATCTCCTGCAAGTCTTATGTTCAACAGAGAACTTTGTACGAGCTTGGACCTTCTCAAACCTCTAGCAGTAAAAGACATTGTTCAGGCAGACCAATGAAAACAAGTAGAGACATTTAGTTTTCGCACCTGGAGATTCCATGCTGGCCAGAAACTAACAGAGCAAGGTAAAGTGGGCTCCTGCCATTGCCTAAGCTGGCCCGGTCTCCTACACTGTCCAGACAGCTGGTGGGGTTTGATGCCGCCATGTGGACCAACTTTTAATAATGCCTTACACCGAGACTTCCGGTCGGAACCTGAACATGGCGACAGCGTAAAAACATAACTCCCCGACAATAAGTTGTGAAAGGCCAATATGGTTAAACTCTGAAGTGAAGCAAGAAGATATCACGGCAATATTGGTGGCCTTTATGATGACAAGGGGCAAAACAAAAAAAATCTATTTGTACCGCCGAATTAAACGGACAAAAACGAGGAACAAGCTAAGCTAAGAGCGGAGCTAGCTGGCGTGGAGGCTGGCATGCTAACGCAGGACTCCCCCGAAAGAACACAAGGGGATAAGAAAATGGAGGCTGTCTTGCAGGAGATAAAAGATTTCCATCGGGAAACCGTGGAAAACCATAAAGACATAAGAGAAGAAATAAAAAAAGGCTAATGGCAGGATAGACGAAGTAGAAAGACATATCGTGGGCGCAGAACGCGTCCAGTGCATCGAGGGGGCGGCATGTGAGTTGATCAAACTACAGAAAAAGCTAGAAGAGCGACTTATTAATCAAGAAGGCCGAGCTAGGCGAGATAACATACGTTTTCATGGTATCAAAGAAGGAGCAGAGAAAGGCACGGTGTCAGTTGGGGTTTTCGTGGAGGCACTACTTTAGGGAGAAACTCGAGTTGCCGCCAACGTTTGAGCTAAGTATGGAGAGAGCCCACAGGGCGCTGGGTCCCCATCCGCCAAAAGATGCCCCCCCATGATCTATTATTGTGAAGCTCTCAACTACAGGAGCAAAGAGGAAATAATCAAGAAGACATGGGAGAAAAGGGGTTTTCTGTACGAGGAGCAGGGGGTTTATGTGGACCATGACTATGCACCTGAAGTAATGAAGAAAAGAAAGGAATACACTGAAGCAAAGAGGGTGTTAAAAGAGAAAAAAAATACAATTTCAAACACCTTTTCCGGCAAAACTCCATGTTTTCTATGAAGAAGAGACCCGCATATATAATACAGCAACAGAAGCAACGAAAGACATGGCTGCAAGAGGGTTCCAAGTGCGTATTGTCAAGCCTGCGGTGGACCCGATAAAGAGGATTTTGTGTCAGATGTGGCGCTCCGCACAGGACGCAGACAAGCTGGACCAGGTATCATCTCTGGGGTACAAGCAGAAACTGAAGGCCTTCAACTACAGAAGACCAGTGAGGGAGCCACAAGAATAACAAGAGTCATCTAAGTAAAAAAGGGAATAAAGTAAGATGAGTCTACTTCTGATATCTCAGGGTACAAGCTGTGTATAGGGACAATTGAGAATTTTCTTCCTTTTGTTTTGCTTATCTTTAGTCAGGGACGTTTTTGTTTTCCTAACATAACAAAAGGAGGAAAAAAAAACTAAACAAAACTGAGGAACGAACAGGGCCAAAAGTGGCCAAGAGGGCCCCCTATCTGTTGGGACAAGGGGTTTTCCCTTAGAGCTGGGAGTTTGCTCTAAAAAGGTTAAGTCTTGGACCTCATGTTTGGAAGTCCTTACAGTATGTTTTTCATATGTATTTAGTTTAAAGTATTGTTCTCTACTTGTAGCACAGGGAGTAAAACAAAGTAAAATCATACAAAATGGCATCAATGAATAATCAACTTAAAGGAGACACACATGACTGATAAAGAGCATGAAAAATTGAAGATAAATGGTTATAACCAGGAATTTTCCTCCTCCTACAAGGCAGGGCATAGGAGAGGTGTTTGTATACTGATATCCAACATAATTAGTTTTGAAATGCTAAAAACAATAAGGTCAATATATTCTAGTGATGGGTAAACTAGATTGGGAGGGATATTTATGAATATATTGAAGAAAATGATATTGATGAGGTATCTCCATCTGTGTTATGCGATGCATGTAAGGCAGTATTAAGAGGAAAGTTAATAGCTAAATCTGCATACATGAAAAGGATGAAACAATCTGCACTGAAATCTTTACAAACTGAATTGAGAAAACTGGAAGGGGTACACAAAAACAATGTGGACAGTAAAATAAATGAGATTAAAAAAAAAAGTCAGAAATAAATGACATTATGTCACAAGAAACCAAACGGAGAGCAAATTTGCTAAACTATTGGCTTATAGACAAAAAAAGCAACAACAAGCCATGTTTATAAGATGAAAGACCCAATAACAAAACAAATTGTATATACAACAGAAGATATTCATAAGTGCTTTGTAGACTACTACACTAAGTTGTATACCAAAATTTAAAAAAAAAAAAATGTCAATGAGTCCCAAATAGACACATTTCTAAAGCATTTACTTCTACCACAACTAACAGAGGAAGAGAATAAGAGGTTGATGGCTGAAATAACAGCAGATGAAATCAATTCAGCAATTTCTAAGCTTCAAAACAACAAAAGTCCTGGAGCTGACGGTTATAGCTCTGAATGGTATAAAATATATAGGAAAACACTAATCCCTCTACTGTGTAAAACATTTAATTGGATATTAAAGGGGGGGAGAATTCCTGATTCCTGGAGGGAAGCAATAATTTCTGTGATAGCAAAGGAGGGTAAAGATGGAACCAATTGCTCAAATTACAGACCAATAAGTGTGCTTAATGTGGATTACAGACTATTTACAGTGATTCTAGCACGGAGAATGGAGAATATCCTACCAGGAATTATTCATTTAGACCAGTGCTTCTCAATTATTTTCTATCATGCCCCCCCTATAAAGAAGAAAAAATTTCGCCTTTCTTTTCATCCCTGTTAAAATGTTTTCCATAGTGTCTCTTTAGCAAAAGTGTTTCTTGTTCACTGCCCTGTGTCACGATCTGTTTGCTCTCTCCTGCTCTTTGCTGTGCGCGTGCTGCGTACGCGCTGTGTACAGTGTGTACAGTACTACAGTGTCATACGTGGAGTCATACGTGCCTGGGGCCCCACTATTTGAGAACCACTGGTTTAGACCAACATCCGCCGTACTTTACATATCATGCAATATATCAAGGAAAGGAAATTGGAAGCTGCAATTTTAGGATTAGATGCGGAAAAGGCATTTGATTCCGTTGGGTGGGAATATTTGTTTAAAGTAATGAAAAAGTTTAATTTCTACAAGGAGTATATTAGGACTGTGCGGGCTCTGTACATGCATCCTGTAGCAAGGATCAAGGTAGTTTATCAAACACAATCAAACTAGAAAGGGGATGCCATCAAGGATGCTCGGTCAGCCCACTATTATTTGCCATTTTCCTAGAACCATTAAGCCAATGTATAAAGCAGAGCACTAATATTAAATGGATAACTATGTCATGAATAGAACAGAAAATAGCCTTGTTTGCAGATGATGTCTGGATTTACCTGGAGAACCCAGACTCATCACTGCCAATTTTGATGACAACAATGTCAGTTTGGGAGGATGTCAGGTTACAAAATTGATTTGCGAAAAACCCAAGATTTAGCTTTCAATTATGAGCCAAGCCAAAACATAAAACAGAATTACATGATTAACTGGGATCAGCAGGCAATGAAGTACTTGGGTATTCTTTTGACAAAAGATTTGGGAAACTTGAAAGCTTCTAACTATGATCACGTAATATCCAATATCAAAAAATAGATCTATCTCGGTGGAATTTAGTCCCTTTTCTAAGTTTGGCATCAAGAGTGGAGGTGATAAAGATGAACGTTTTGCCTAGGTTACTATACATATTTCAAAATCTTCCACTTAAGGTTAGCGATAAAGACTTTAAAGAGTGGGACAGAATGATATCTAGATACCTATGGCAATGTTCAAGACCACGTATTAAATATAGAACTTTACAATTACAAAAAAACGAAAGGTGGTTTAGCGCTGCCATGCCTAAAGAGCTATTATCAAGCTGCTTAGTTGAAGATCTTGTTGAGCTTGTGTGACCCAGAATACACTGCAAGATGGAAAGACATTGAAGGGAAAATTATACCACCAATACAAGCTTTAATGTGTGACGTGCAACTACAGACAAACTGGAAACAAAAGGTTAACCCTTGACTGTGAGTGTCTCTATCGATTTGGTCTGAGATTATGAAAGCATAACCTAAACGAACAGTGCAGATTTTTTAGATGGATTGCATATGACACGGATTTTGAGCCAAAGAAATTGGATGGCACTTTAAAAATGTGAAAAATTAGTCCAAAAATGCATTGAGAAGTAATTGAAAGAGGTGATGTGATGAGTCTTCAGCAGTTAAAAGAGCTCTACAGTCTAGATGATCAGGATTTTCATAGATACCTACAGCTAAGGCATTATCTAAAGCAAGAACAAAAAACACACACATTTTGATTTACTGCAGGCAGATATTTTGAAAATTATCCTAGACGCTTCTAAATCAGAGTTAAGTAGTAAAGTTATTTCAAAATTGTACACAGCATTACATGATCTGAAAGCGGACACCACGGAATATGTGAAGGAAAGATGGGAAAGGGAAGCAAACATTAAAATTTTAGGAGTGGATTAGGAACAAATAAGTTCTTATCAATGGAAAACCACCAGTTCTTGGTTTTGGAGAGAGTATAGATGGAAGAATATAATACGTTTTTTTCTTAACCCCGGCAAGTATGCAGATGCAAAATGCTGGAGGTCTTGTTGTGCTGATAAAACAGATCACTTCCACATCTTCTGGGGTTGCCCTTCAATAATCCAATACTGGACTGACATAAGAAATGTCATAGATGAAGTATTGAATATTAAAATTCTCCTAAGTTTTGAAATTCTGTATTTAGGAATGATTCAAATATTGAATTTAAGAAGAAATGAAGATTATAAAATGATGAGAATAATGATAATGGCTAGTAAAAAAGCAATCACAAGAAGATGGCCAACAGATCTAGTGCCCAAGGTGGAAGAATGGGTAGATGTTATGCTTAACATCTATAATATCGAGAAAGTGACTGCATCTGTTAGGTTGGAAGTGGACAAATTTAATAAGGTTTGGAAAGAGTGGCTAAAATACATTACACAAAGTAGATCAAACTTTGTCTAGAGCTGACTGAGAATGCCCGCCAGTCTTGAACTTTTGTATTTCTATTTTCTATTTAATTTATCTTCTCCTTACCTTGTATAAGTGTGCCTTTGTGAGAGATGAAATGGGAGGGTTTGTTTTTTTTACACCCTGGTTCGATGCTACAATGTTATCTGTTATTGTTTACTTGTTTGGTTTTCTTTAAAAAATTAAAAATAAAAATCAATGTTATAATACCTAGAATGAACACAACGTCTGTATTGAAGTCAGGTATTATGGAAACAGTGACATTATAAATGTTGTGATCTGTGGAGATGTACTCTTTATAACCTTGAATAAAGTACAAATAAAATAAAAAAAAACAAAAAACCTTACACCACTTCAGAACTATCTGTTGACTCAAAAAAATGCTGATGTGTT
Organism: Periophthalmus magnuspinnatus; assembly: GCF_009829125.3. NCBI lineage: Eukaryota > Metazoa > Chordata > Actinopteri > Gobiiformes > Gobiidae > Periophthalmus > Periophthalmus magnuspinnatus. The sequence continues at coordinate 21,242,726 of NC_047138.1, read as the reverse complement.
TGTACCTAAACCATGCTACTTGCCTGTAGAAATGTCAAAACCAGTCAGTCTTGCTGTAGATGTTTCTCTTTCAGACAAGGTACAAAAACAAAGTGTAACATCTGTACCAGAGCCCAGTCCAACCAATGAAAATGTTGATGTGTCTGTAGATCGTCGCTATCCTGCAGGTGATAGACGACCATCTATGAGATTAAACTTATAGTTTAATAGTGACCAATGTGTTGGCTAGTTTACCATGTTCTATAGTGTCGTTCCAACAAGAAAAAAATAAAATAAAAATAATTGAGATGTTGCCTAAATGCATCTCATTAGCTTATTAATGTTCAATGCAATGCAAATGTGTTTGGGGCAATGGATGTTTTGAATCCCTGGTACATCTTATGTTAGCGGGGAGGAGATGTGTTGTATTTTGACCCTCTCTTGTAACCATAGTTACATACTACTTATCACACGTATTATGCGCTATTACACCAAGTGCTTAACATGTGTTGATGCCTGCCACACGAGGAAATAAATGTTCAATTCAATTCATTTATTTTTGTAATGCCCAAAATCACAACAACAGTTGTCTCGAAGGGCGTTCATGTTTTGGTTGATGGGGGAAACCGGAGTACCCGGAGGAAACCCATCCAGACACGGGGAGAAACATGAAAAACTCCACACAGAAAGGCCTGGCGACCCAGGGATCGAACCAAACCCTCTTGCTGTGAGGCATGAGTGTTGCCACTCAGCCACCGTGCCGCCAACACACAAAAACAAAATGTTGTTCTGGTGTTCCTTCTCCTCATTGTCTTTGCGTAGGAAATGTGGGGAAGATATAATACTAGGGAGTAGTGGCCTTTTTTCATTTCTACCAAAATGACTATAGCAATGCTGCAAAATCCTAATCCTAAAAAAATAATTAAAAGTACAGAGCAGTGGGGGTGTACAGAAGGTGGAAACGTCTTGAATACAGATGAATAAAATTTACTCAAACATGCATTTATCACTCTAGATACAACTTTGAGGGGACGAATGAGAAACAACATGATTAAAACCTCCAAAAAGTAGATTTAGCTTTAACAGTAAAACTCCACATTACCGTCATCCATATCAGGCACTATGTTGACACATGTGCTCGGGTGCTGGTGCCCGAGCTTTCCTCCCATGGGCATTCTCAGGCTGATGTTGAAGCTCTCCTCCTCCTCATATAGGGAGTCATCAATGATCATCACTCGACAGGGCTTCTCCTCCTCGCCCCGGTCAAAGCGCAGAAGGCTGTGATGATCCTCGGGCCTGGAGATGTAGTCAGAGTATGACAGCACGGTGGTGGGCACAGTGCCTGTGGCCGTCACTGGAAGAAAGAAGAGAGAGTGGATTATTATGTAAAACGTACTTCTATAACAGGGCTCCAGATTGCGAACAATTTGGGCGCACATACGGCTTAGAGTTTGTAAATTATAGAAACTAATCTGAAACCAGGGATCATTTTTGGAAATCCAAGTGCGAAACCAAAAACCAGGAATGAAGGTGTTGAAACTACACGCCCCTTCCTGCAAGCGATGCTGTTGCTAATGCTAGCAGGAGTAACCTCAGGGAGAGCAGGCACTGGATTGGTTTCTTATCAATATTCCTATCTTGATTTACAGATGAAATAGTAAGATAAAAAGCCCAGGCCCATGTAGTGTGTGTTAATAGGAACATTTTAAATGACAAGCCTGACAGCAGCACTAAGAGAGAGCGAGGCAAGGGTTTTTTTTTTGTTTGTTTGTTTTTTTATAGAAGGAGGAATGGAGGAACCACTTTGCGCCCATGCTCACTTGCTATTTGGAGTACACTGGCTAGCACGTTAACTGTGTCCATTTATATATCTATGTCTATGGTACTTCCTCAACTAACTTGGTTGTTCATTTATATTTTGTGAGCATGTCCAGATAGATAGTTTCAGACATGCAGATATAGCAAAACTAACACTATTTGGGTAAAAAAAAAGTTTTATGTCCAAATTAATCACTTACAACTATAGGCTAAAGTTATTTAGCTGACATGATTGACAACTGACTCTGGCTTAGTGCAATATCAACATTACTTCAGGAGACTTGATCAGTTAGGAGAAATATCTGAGGCATAAGTAGACAAGCAACATTAACAATACTTAAGTAACAAAGTTTTTAAGTACAGGTATCAAACCACAAAATAATATATTATAAAATATTGTCAAAATGTTAAAAGAAGACAAAAATTAAACTTTTAAGGTTAGACAAAGTAAATTGGTAACTTTTACAAAAAAAATACTGACATGTTGATATAATATTTAAATGTAAGATCATCATCAAGTCAGTCACGTCTCATGAGTAGGGCTGTCAAAAGTAAAAATCAGATTGAAACACATGATTGAAAATCAGGTACTAACCCATACTAAAACTAGTATTGAAACTAGATCAAAACTAGGTATCAATACTAAAAAAGTCACATTCACAGGACTGAAATTAACCTTTCCTGAATATCAGTATTAAATCTATTCCTTAGTACTGAAATCTGAGTTTGAAATCTTAGTATCATGACAACACAAAAACAAAAAAATAAACATCCATCCATCCATTTTCTTCTGCTTATCCGGAGCCGGGTCACGGGGGCAGCAGTCTAAGCAGGGACTCCCAAACTTCCCTCACCCCAGACACGTCCTCCAGCTCCTCCGGTGGGATCCCAAGGCGTTCCCAGGCCACCTGAGAGACATAGTCCCTCCAGCGTGTCCTGGATCTTCCCCGGGGCCTCCTCCCGGTGGGACATGCCCAGAACACCTCCCTAGGGAGGTGTCCAGGAGGCATCCTGAGCAGATGCCCGAGCCATCTCAACTGGTTCCTCTCAACGTGTAGGAGCAGCGGCTCTACTCCGAGCTCCTCCCGTGTGACCAAGCTTCTCACCCTATCCCTAAGGGTGCACCCAGCCACTCTATGGAGGAAACCCATTTCGGCCGCTTGTATCCGCGATCTTGTCCTTTTGGTCATTACCCAGAGCTCATGACCATAGGTGAGGGTAGGAACGTAGATTGACTGGTAAATCGAGAGCTTCGCCTTCCGGCTCAGCTCCTTCACCACAACGGACCGATACAGCGACACTGCAGACGCTGCACCGATCCGCCTGTCAATCTCACGCTCCATCCTTCCCTCACTCGTGAACAAGACCCTGAGATACTTGAACTCCTCCACTTGGGACAGAGACTCACCACCCACCCGGAGAGGGCAAACCACCTTTTTCCGGTCGAGAACCATGGCCTCGGATTTGGAGGAGCTGATTCTCATCCCAGCCGCTTCACACTCGGCTGCAAACCGCCCCAGTGCCTGCTGCAGGTCCTGGCTCGATGAAGCCATCAGGACAACATCATCCGCAAATAGCAGAGATGAAATCCTGTGGTTCCCGAACCAGACCCCCTCCGGCCCCTGGCTGCGCCTAGAAATTCTGTCCATAAATATAATGAACAGAACCGGTGACAAAGGGCAGCCCTGGCGGAGTCCAACATGCACTGGGAACAGGTCTGACTTACTGCCGGCAATGCGAACACAGCTCCTGCTCCGGTCATACAGGGACCGGACAGCCCTTAGCAAAGGGCCCTGGACCCCATACTTCCGGAGCACCCCCAAAGGACACCACGAGGGACACGGTCGAATGCCTTCTCCAGATCCACAAAACACATGTGGACTGGTTGGGCATACTCCCATGAACCCTTGAGGATGCAATGGAGAGTATAGAGCTGGTCCAGTGTTCCGTGACCAGGACGAAAACCACACTGCTCCTCCTGAATCCGAGATTCAACTATCGGTCGGATTCTCATCTCCAGTACCCTGGAATAGACCTTACCGGGAAGGTTGAGGAGTGTGATTCCCCTGTAATTGGAACACACCCTCCGGTCCCCCTTCTTAAACAGAGGGACCACCACCCCGGTCTGCCATTCCAGTGGTACTGTGCCCGACCGCCACGCGATGTTGCAGAGACGTGTCAGCCAAGACAGTCCAACAACATCCAGAGACTTGAGGTACTCGGGACGGATCTCGTCCACCCCCGGAGCCTTGCCACCGAGGAGCTTGCTAACCACCTCAGTGACTTCAGCCAGGGTGATGGACGAGTCCGCCTCCGGGTCCCCAGTCTCTGCTTCCTCCTCGGAAGACATGATGGGGGGATTGAGGAGATCCTCAAAGTATTCCTTCCACCGCCCGACAACATCCCCAGTCAAGGTCAGCAGCTCTCTACCCGCACTGTAAACAGTGTTGGTGAAGCACTGCTTCCCACTCCTGAGGTGTCGGACTGTTTGCCAGAATTTCTTTGAGGCCATCCGATAGTCCTCCATGGCCTCCCTGAACTCCTCCCAACCCCGAGTTTTTGCCTCTGCAACCGCACGAGCCGCAGCACGCTTGGCCCGCCTGTACTCATTGGCTGCCTCAGGAGTCCCACATGCCAACAAGGCTCGATAGGACTTCTTCTTCAGCTTGACGGCATCCCTTACTTCCGGTGTCCACCACCGTGTTCGGGGATTGCCGCCGCGACAAGCACCGCAGACCTTACGACCACAGCTACGAGTGGCCGCATTGACAATAGAGGTGGAGAACATGGCCCACTCGGAGTCCATGTTTCCAACCTCCCCTGAGATCAGGGAGAAGTTCTCCCGGAGGTGTGAGTTGAAGACCCCTCTGACAGAGGGCTCTGCCAGGCGTTCCCAACAGACCCTTACAATACGCTTGGGTCTGCCAGGTCTGTCCGGCTTCCTCCTCCGCCAGCGGATCCAACTCACCACCAGGTGGTGATCGGTTTACAGCTCAGCCCCTCTCTTCACCCGAGTGCCCAAGACACGCGGTCGGAGGTCAGATGACACGACAACAAAGTCGATCATCGACCTCCGACCTAGAGTGTCCTGGCGCCACGTGCACCGATGGACACCCTTGTGCTCGAACATGGTGTTTGTTATGGACAAACTGTGACTAGCACAGAAGTCCAATAACAAAACACTGTTCGGGTTCAGATCAGGGAGGCCGTTCTTCCCAATCACGCCCCTCCAGGTGTCACTGTCGTTACCCACATGGGCTTGAAGTCCCCCAGGAGAACAACGGAGTCCCCAGTCGGTGCACTGTCTAGTACCCCGGCTGGCCGGCGGGTACTCCGCACTGCTGTTTGGCCCGTAAGCCGACACAACAGTGAGAGACCTGTCCCCGACCCGAAGGCGCAGGGACGCGATCCTCTCGTTCACCGGAGTGAACCCCAACACGAAGCGGCTGAGCTGTGGGGCAATGAGCAAGCCCACACCAGCTCGCCGCCTCTCCCCACGGGCAACACCAGAGAAATGGAGAGTCCAGCCCCTCTCAAGAAGTTGGGTTCCAGAGCCCAAACTGTGCGTGGAGGTGAGGCCGACTATATCTAGTCGACAATGCTCAACCTCCCGCACAAGCTCCGGCTCCTTCCCCCCCAGCGAGGTGACATTCCATGTCCCCAGAGCCAGTCTCCATGTCCAGAGATCCGGTCGTCGAGGCCCCCGCCTTCGACTGCTGCCCAGATCTTCATGCACCGGCCCCTTACGGATCCTCCTGCGGGTGGTGGGTCCACATGAGAACGGCTCCACGTCACTCCTTCGGGCTGAGCCCGGCTGGGCCCCGTGGGGAAAGGCCCGGCCACCAGGCGCTTGCTGTCGAGCACCCACCCCAGGCCTGGCTCCAGGGTGGGGCCCCGGTAATGCCGGTCCGGGCGACATAACTGGCCTTAATTTAATTTTCTTCATAAGGGGCTTCTGAACCGCTCTTCGTCTGTCCCGTCTCCCTGGACCTGTTTGCCATTGGTGACCCTACCAGGGGCATGAAGCCCCCGACAACATAGCTCCCAGGATCATTCGGGCACTCAAACCCCTCCACCACGTTAAGGTGGCGGTTCAGGGAGGGGGAAAAAAAAATAAACAATAGACTCAATATTCAACAGAGATTCTGATACCATGATGATAATTAAAAACATTTTTTAGACAATAGAAAGTGATTTTCAACATTAAATCATATTAATTTATTTATATTATTGTCATGATGCACGCATTTTCCGCCTCTTGTTGCCTCCCTGTGTGCCTCTTCCCCCTCCCTCACCTGCCTGAACAAGGAGCTGGGCTCCTTGAGCTCAGCTGAGCTGAGCTCAGCTGAGCTCAGCTCAGCTGAGCTCAGCTCCTCCCGCGCACACTTGCCTTCCATTAGCGCAATCACCACCACCTGCTGCCGTGGATAAGAGGGACCCGCTCCAGACACTCGGTGCCAGACCGTCCGCATGTCCAACGTGAATGTTCCAGCTCTGTTCTTGTATTTTGGTGATTACCTTTTTGATGCTGATTGGATTTTTGCTACCTCACAGATTCCTGCTCCCTTGCTCGTCCCAGCTCCTGGTCTCTGGTTCGGCTTCTGATCCGATTCCGGTACAGTCCATGCCTTGTCTTCACCTTCCTGTCTCGTCCTGGGCTCCGGCTTGCTCCACGTCTCCCACTCCGGCTCTTGTTCTGTCTACCCCTTGTCTCCGTCTCCGTGCCTCTTCCTAGACCACGGCCTGCTCCCCGTCACCTGCCCCTGTTCCTGCTCGTCACGACGCATTCCCGGACTCTGGCCTGCACCCGCTCGTTGTTGATTTAAAGAACTACTGTTACTTAACTGCACCAATTGTAAATAAACATTGTAAATTACCCCGAGTTCTGCATTCTTTGGTCTGCCCTGCTCCTGCCATTATGACAATTATGGTCTTAGATCTGTGTAATCCTTCAGTCATCCAGGTAGGTTTCATAGTAGTCAATGTCTAATCTATGTGATCGTTTAGTTGTCTTCACAGCTTAACATCATACTAAACCTATTCAGGAACGGTTAATTTCTGTTGTGTAAATGTGGCTTTTTAGTATCAATACCTACTCAAATGAGTATCTAGTTTCGATACTAGTTTTAGTATCGATTAGTATCAGATTTTTGATATTTTTGACAACCCGAGTATGGTGAAAATATAACATAATAGATCCTATAAACATGTTCTGACTAGATCCTGAAAGTAGTTTCATTCCAGTTGGGCAAAAAACACATCATGAAACACAAAAGCTAACAATTCAACAGTTTTTACAGTTGAAAGCTCTAGTATACATCAGTTCACACTTCTTCACCCCAGTATAGAATCACTGTGTGAATCCTCTCCTCCTCTGCTGTGTGTCCTGTCTACTACAGAGAGAGCCCAGCCCAGAGCAGGTGGACAGCTGTCAGACTATCCATGATGCAACACGGTTCAAGACTTACCCACCTCCAGTTGGGCAAAAAACACATCATGAAACACAAAAGCTAACAATTCAACAGTTTTTACAGTTGAAAGCTCTACTGTACATCAGTTCATACTTCTTCAACCCAGTATAGAATCACTGTGTGAATCCTCTCCTCCTCTGCTGTGTGCCCTGTCTACTACAGAGGGAGCCCAGCCTGGAGCAGGTGGACAGCTGTAAGACTACCCATGGTGCAACACGGTTCAAGACTTACCCACCTCCACAACGCTGAGGTTAGTGATTTTACTGATACCTTGCACTTGTCAAAAATATGTTGGAGGAGTACAATGATTTGGGGGAATTCATAATGCAGAAATGAATTGTATTTTAAAAGAACTTATCAAATGTTCTCTTTTCATTTTTGCCAATTATAAAACCAATGTCTTATTTTGTGTCCTTTTCCTGGGCAAGACACCTCACTCTCGCACTGCAGTCACTGTATAATAAAGTTGGTTGCTTCAAATAGGGCATCTGGCATAAAACTTTCCAAATAACTTGGAGTAGAAAGAAACTAGTGCACAGCTTGTAGCCTAAGTAGCTGCTAAGCAAATGTTACCATAACAGTGTAAGGTATTTTTTAACAATGTAATACTACCCCAGATGCCTGTAGCCCTACTCACCAACAACCCCCACCCTGAGAGGGTCATAAAGCAATCTACAGCACTGGGACCAAGAAGATAACACCTATGACCAGGGCCACTTCTTATCTGTGGCCCTGTTCACCAAGGACTGAGTGCCCCCCATCCTATGAGGGTCATAAAACAATGAGATTGATTTACTTAAAAACGCACATTCAGGGATTTTGCCAAAAGGTTTTTAATGTGTAACCACATGTTGCCGAGAGGAAGACCCGCCTCACACACTGGGAGGCCTATAAAAGCTGGAAACACAAACATCTCAGGACTCTCTTCCTATCCTTTCCTGAGAGTCCGGTGCTTCATTGTTAACTTTACCTGTGATGAACTCATTAAACCCTTCTGACTTATATTTCAGTCTCTTAGTCCTCTTTGACGCTTGCATCAGAAACGAACATTTCTTACAACAGGTTTCAAAGATAGTCATCTGGAATTAGGTCATTTTCACTCTGCCACTAGTTAGGTTGACGTAAAAGAGCATTCACTCCGAGAGTGGTGCTTGGGCCGGTGTGAACCCAACAGTCGCATTTTAGATCACAGTAAATGGCCGGTCCGAGAGCGCTTGAAACAGGAGGTGTTGGAGCAGCCCCATCTGTACTCTGGAGCGGGGCGAGTGTGGGGCAAGTGTGGTGTAAACGTGGCTGACTTCAGGTCGAATTACGCAGTTTGCTGTGACAGTAAAAATGCTTGAAATTAAGCAAAAAAGCGCTCAGATCACATATTAACAGGCACTGCACAACTGCTGTTTGACATGTTCTTCTGACGAGGCAATCTGGACCAACTGTCTCCAGAAGACTAGTCTCCTCCTGCCTCTGTCTGCGCAGCTACACCTGGGTCTGTCTGTGTATTGCTTGTAGTCCTTACAGCGTGAGTCAAAGGCGAAAGAAAAGACCACTGCATATTGGGGAAGAGAGCGTATGCACGTATATTCACAGAGCTCTGTCCACATCTGTGTTATAGAAATAAATTTGGCGAGCAGCTGATGGAGTCTCACATGTAAAGTAAAGTGAAGTAAATAGAACTAAATCTAGTGCGCACTGGGGTCGGTCCACAGAGCAGCGACAATGCTCATAGTAACAATGCATGTTTTTCAATGTAATTATGCAATAAAAATACCTATAATTGAATAGATCCATGATGATGAGGAAGTGCCATACAGTGAAACCTTCTAGACAAAGCAATATGATCTTTGTGGAGACAAGCAAGGTGCGTACCCTCTAATAGAAAATTCAGTCTGATTTTAGTGTAAAGAACCAATTTCTGCCCTGCAGCCTTATACAACACAAACTATGATGAATGGATCTACGCGTAGAGGATCACCCGATAGGCCACTGTTTATTTTGATAAAGCTAACTTAATTTATAACCTGGAATATTTTCTTTTCTCCAAACTTTTTCTGACCTTAATACAAGTAGGGCCTTGGGGCTCCAGAGTCCACATAGAGCACATATTTAGCGCAGTGTGAGTACAAATTTTCCTTAGGTGCACCGGTTCACATCCTCATCACATCCCTTTTCCTGTGTCCTTTCTCCTCATTATAAACATGAATTAAAGACTATGGAACACACTTTGTTTCAACTGACAACGAAAAGAAAAAGCGTGCACTCAATGGGCTCAGGTCACGCTCTGGTGCACTGAGCTAAAGGCACCACAGAGCTCATAAGTTTGGCTTTTTTCATCTGTTTATGAACGAGACACAGTACTACCTTTAAAGAGCAGAGTCAAACCAGCAGATCCCCCACACTGTGTTTAGGTACTAAAATGAGGCTGCCATTGCACAAGGTGAAAAAGAAAATTAAACTAGATGGCAAAAGATGTCAGAGATCAACTATTGAAATTGAAAGTAACAGGGCTCATACTTCACTTGCTACAGTGAACTGTAAAGATCCTTAAAAACACAAGCCTCTCACTTCAACTCGTTTTTGAAGACAATATTGATTTAATATCTTATTAATTAAACCTATAGGCTACTAACTCATTCTTTTTTAACTTTAAGAAAATGTAAATTCTTAATGTTATTTGATGAAATAATCAACTTTGAATAAATAAAATTGGTCAATCTATAAATATTTAGATTATACTACACACTTATTAAATAAGTGTGTATGAAGTGGAGTATGAATTATATACATGGCTAAAAGAAACTGATGGATTCAAAATATATATTCAAGTTATATTATGTTATCTCACTGTTCATTTTAAAGGTACTGTAATGCTCACTCTTTATTATAATCATTATATTCAACTATGTAAACTATGTAATCTGCACTAATGTTTGTTCTTGAGTCTTGCAGAAAATGTCTTTTGAAAGTGCAGGATCCCATGGGAAGAAGGTCACTGTGAAACCCTAAAACAGAAACATCATGGGAGGATGTTTGTGCGAAGGGGAAGAGTGACCTTCTGGAAATGCAAAAACAGAATATATTTATCTGTGAATTTCGTCATATGTTTTTACACTGCTTGCAAAGTATATGTCCCCCCCCCATCCCTTCAGAGCGGCAGTGTATGTGTATGTAACTAGGGTTTCCTAACTTTAATAAAAGGAGGAGAAAAACGGGGGGCCTTCAGAAGGGGTGCGAGGTGATTTGTAACTGAAGGTTTTTTGCCTCTCCGCTCTTTCTCCTCAATATTGAGACAAAATAATGTCTCTTGTCTTCTCTTCTCTTTTGAACTGCAATATAGGTTGTGAACCTATCAACTTGGTCCTTCGAGCCGGATCACAATATACCGGAGGACTCCAGCGGATGTCGGAGACCCAGGTGAGACTGTGGCCACAGCATTCGAGACCTTTTCCAGGACTGGCTCTCTTATATCTTTTGGAGTCTAAAGGTTGACAGGTACTGAGGAAGAGAGAGACAAGACGAGTGAGTAGGTCTTGCTTTAAAAAACGGTATGACTGGGGGTCATGCGTGTAGAGAAACCCTAATTATCCTAGGCTCCAATTAGGTACTAAAACCTACTAATACTAATAGCAGTAGTAGTACTAAGAGGGACGGATACGGAGTCCCGTTACCAAGTAAAATAGTGATATTTTACTGGCTGGTACAAAACCGTGGCAAGAGGGACGGATGCGGAGTCCCATTACCGAGTAAAATAGTGACATTTTACTGGCTGGTACAAAACCGTGGGAAGTAAATAAAAAAGCAAGGGTGTGTGAGAGAGAGACGTGTGAGTGGAGATTCTGAACCACTAGGTGACGAATCTCATACCAAAAAGGTTGGGGAAATACGGTGTTTTTCTGTGGATGCAGAGGCAAAATCTCTCCGCCTGCTGAGGCTAAAGTGAGAGATACCACACTAATCACTCGTACCAACCTGTTGTTGTATTCCAGCGATAGAGACCTCCCTAGGAGTTAAAAGCTGGACTAAATTTGAGGAAATAAAAATGGGAAATAAAACTACAAAATTGACACCAAAAGATAGACTGAAGGTAAAAGACTGGAAAGCCATGCACGCAAAATATCCTGAAAAATGTACACAGTTAGATTTGTGGGTAACAAAATATAAATTTGAAGGCGAGTTAAAATCTTCTAAAATAATGGAGCTCCAAAATAAAATACAGGAAAAATGCAAAAATAAAGAATATGATATGTGTAAACAAGGCTACTATCATTTGGAAAGATGGTTGGAATTGGCACAAGCCAGAGAAAAAGGCCAAACAGAGGCAAAGTGTAAGCAACAAATTATGCTTAATACAAAGGAGGAAGATGATTTCACCACTGTAATAGCGGCTCAGCTAGAAACACCGGTACAGCAGGCTCAAGCCGAGATAGAGGGAGCAGTAGCGGGAGGGGAGCAACAAGCGCCCCCGCCCCCGTATCACCACCCGTATCAAGAGGCAACAGAGCTATTACACCAGATGAGAACTACACAAACTAGAAGTGAGGCAAAAGGTAAAGGTGAAAAAATTGAATTTAGTAAAACCATGGGAGCTGACCCTGTGGTCATTACTACTTATGAACAGCCTAATGAAGCATCCAAGCAGGAACAAACTTTCATTATTCCTACTGCCCCCATGATAAGTAGTACAGAGAAACAGGTCACAAAACCAAAAACAAAATCAAAACACCGGACGACAAAACTTTTCCCTCTGATACAGGTTGCAAATCCCAGAGCAGGACAACTAATACAACCTGGTGATGAAAATGGTGGAGGACAGCCAGAAACAATTTTAGTGCATAGACCCTGGACAGAGAGTGACATAGATGATGCATTAAAAGGAATTGTTTCACCCATGGAGGATGTAATAGAGTTTTTGGCAGCTATGGAACAATTGAAAAAATCATATAATTTGAATGGACAGGAAGTAGAGAGAGTGTACATAAAGGCTTTGGGACATCACTGGGCATCTGTTAGAGGTGACTGGGATCATTTGGGGGGTACAAATCAAGATAATTTGGAAATACTGTCCCATGATGACGAACAACTCCTAGTTAGGTTGACAGCATTAAGAACAAGGATCCAAAATAGATTCATTAGGAGAGCAAATTATATGGAAATAAACAGAACTAAACAAAAAGAGGATGAAGATTTTGAGGAGTTTAAACACAGACTTACAAAAGTGTTTAAAGTACATAGTGGACTTGAAGATGAAGCTGGCAATGAAAATTGTGCATACAGACAGCAATTAAAGAATGCTTTGCACGCTAATTCTACCACAGGAATTCGTAATTGGATTGACAAGCATTATATACATTTTGCTACAGGGACCCTAGACCAATATGTAGATCATGCAATGCATGCAGATAAAGTGATAAAAAACAAACAGAAGAAGGAAGAAAGCCAAATTTTCACACTAGAGGGAGCACAAATACTCTACAATAAAGGTAGAGGTAGGAGACAGAGAGGACGTGCTCGTGGTAGAGCTGGTAGAGCACGAGAGAGAAATGCTTTTCAGAGAACACCCGCTAATGTGCAAAATACCAACGACATAGACAGATGGTGGTGGTGCGGGAAGACAGGCCACTGGAAGAAAGACTGTCCAGAGTGGCCAGGCTATCAAACTAAGAGACGAGGATATGACAGTGCACATGGCCAGATTGCATGACTAGGCCAATCACCTGAAGGATTCTGGTTAGATGACACTGACGACATACCTAACCTATTTACTGACCCAGGGGGCCAGGATTTGACTGAAAAGGACTTAATTATGGCAAATCAACAGGCTTATGACCAAGAAAAACCACAAGAAGGAAAAATACTAGTTGATTTACAAGCTGCATTAGGGTGCGGACGCACCTTACCAAAAGTTACTCTATTAGTTAATGGGGTACAAATTTCTTTCTTGTGTGATACTGGTGCGTGCAAAACCACCATGAAAAGTAAAGTCCCACATATGACACACAGTGGGGAGTCAATGACTGTAAGAGCAGCAAATGGAGAAATTACACGTCATGATACAAGATCCGAAGGGAAAGACAATAAAACTTGCTGTATTGTATTTTCCGGACTGCCCATTAAATTTGTTGGGTCGTGATGCATTGGTAGCTTTAGGATTAGTCCTAATCCCAGATAACACAGGTAATATACAAGTAAAAAGAATACAAGAAGTTCAGACCAACAACTTATAAGTTATTCACCCAAATGACGAGGAAGAACTGTTTCCCTGACATGCGTTAGAACTTACACAAGAGGAAGAGGCCATATTAAGTGACGTACCACAGTGTTTGTGGTCAAAAGGGCCATCTGATGTAGGTCTGATTAAAGGGGTAATACCGGTAACAATTAGACCCAAATCTGAATACAGACCTTGTGTGAAACAGTATAAATTAAAACCTGATGCTATAGAGGGGATTAGACCAGAAATAGAAAGCTAACCTTAGCCAAAACCGAATCCAATCTACTGGTAACAATAAATAACATAAAGAAAAATTTGACTAATAATGGTCAAGAATGTTGGATGTTTTTGCTGAGAGCTCATGTATCAGGGCTAGATCCTATTTACAAATTAATTATATGTGAAATGTTACAAAGCCCTGAACCGGTTCTGAGTCCCAGGCTGCAAGGTAGCGGAATAAAAATTAAAGCAACAGTAACCTTTACTAAAGAACAAGTGTTCAATATGGCAACTGGTGTATCTGATATTGGAAACAATTGGCTAACAATGATAGAACAGGCATCAAAGTACGTTAATAAAGACTGTGTTGCATGTATGGGACCCAGACCGCTTTTGAGAATGGTACCAACACCTCCTGAATTAACAGTGCAATGTGTGGAGGATATCTTAACTAAAACAGTACCAGAGGCAGAGTGCACAAAGTGGGATGCAGTGTACCCACTAACTAAACCTGAAAAACAGAAACCAATATTTGAGGCCAAATTGACAAAAGGAAATTACACCTGTATCCAACGCTCAAATTCGGTAACAAATGTTTTAGGTAATATTGATGGAAATCTATGTGAAAGAAATCTGACTACAAATAAAGCACTACCCAGAATGCGCAGTGACATCTACTGGTACTGTGAAGGGAAAATACTTAGAGCAAATATGCCAAATGAATTTACTGGAGTATGCGCTCTAGTTAATCTGATAATACCTATAGAAGTAATGTCAATAGAACAAGAACAATTAACAGCATTGATTGAGCAATCTACTGAAAACCATGCTAAAATATCTAAACGAGAGTACAAGGGACGTTGAGGAGAAAATGACCCGACATACAGTGACGCGATTGGAGTGCCCAGAGGGGTTCCTGACGAAACGGGGGGCCTTCAGAAGGGGTGCGAGGTGATTTGTAACTGAAGGTTTTTTGCCTCTCCGCTCTTTCTCCTCAATATTGAGACAAAATAATCTCTCTTGTCTTCTCTTCTCTTTTGAACTGTAATATAGGTTGTGAACCTATCAGAAACTAACCAAGTAATTTTTTTAGCCCTTATTGTTACTTAAATAAGCATCGGATTTTGATCCACCCAAATCATGCTCTGGTGCACCTAAATGAAAATCTTAGGTGCACACAACTACCCTTGGCTGGGTCAGGGTATTTTTGATCATACATAACTTTTGTGGATGAAAAGTTGCATCATACCATAAATGCATCATAAATCATAGCAGCTTGTATGAAATATAAAAGATGGACATCGTATGTAAGCATGTAATCATTTTCACGTGTGAAATATCACACAGTATATTTGCAAAGAGCAACTGATGCTGCATGCCGAGCATATGAAGGAGGTAAGATTAAGGTTATAGTTGAAAATATCAGGTTGCTATCTTGTGAATACAGGTCTAGTGTCACTATATCATTCCTTACCTGGCCTTTCTTTGTTCATTTTGGAGGTACAGTGCTTGTGCATGATGTACTAAATGTATCTTGCCCCAGAACAGATATATTGTATAAGCAGCTCTTAAAGAATGCCAAAATAAGTCCACTGTGCACTATCTGTATCTAATTAGAAACCATTTTATTATCAGATAATCAGGAAGTGTGCCTTAGCATACTCATCGCTGTCACAGGAAAACTCCACTCTGGCTTCTGAGAGTTGTGAAAAGTGCTTATAAATGATTAAATTATGAGGATGTTGGGAAGGCATAAGGGAAGTCAGGAATACCTTTGGACCACTACAAAATTAATTAGTTCTGCTTTTCATGTTTTTCATATATTGAAAAACGTCATATATTAAACAATATATTTTTATTTCATACATTGGTGCTTCCATTTATCTTGGTAAAATCTTGGGGAGACATTTTACACCCATATTTCACTATTTGACAATACAACATTTGAACAAGGATCTTTATTGTTGAATTTTAAAAGTGGAAAATATATGGATTTCATTGGTTGTTATTCCTTGTGTAAGTAGGCTACTATTGGACATGAAGTGAAACAGCTGCTTTCTGGTTGGTGGGGTAATAATTAAGCCACTGTGCCAGTGATAGTAGCCCCATTAGTTTGATTTGGTAAATGGTCAAATAGTTCAATTGTTATATAGTAATTTCCATCTTCAAGGCACTCACCTATTGACACACTCATTCATTCACCAATGTACGCAGACATTGAGGGCGAGAGGGGTTAAGTGTCTTGCCCAAGAACACAACAACAGCATTCATTTGTGGGAGCTTGAATCGCACTACCAACTCCTGGGTCAGTGAATCTAACAGCCCAACCGATATTATTGTCACCACTGATTTAAATACAATAAAGTCTATATAACAGATTCCACTGCTATATGCAAGCCCAAACTGTATATCCCATTGGTTGTATCACCTTGTTGTGTGTAACAGACAACCATGAGCTCTTGGCTGATATCTCCGCTCCTCCGCACAGGAATAAACAGCTCCCCAATGTCTTCCTCGATGTTGTAGACTGCAGATGGGATATAGACTGTTGATTCTGCAGCACACACAACAAGAAAATGTATGAGAACATTTAGAGTTCAAATTGGAGGTTAAGAATAAATTATACAAACTTTACAGACAAAAACTATTCACATGTATAAATACAAATTTTTATTGACAATGATGATAAAAAAACATAAATTGCTTTATCTATGTTAATAACATTTTTAATTCTTTACAAATTTAGAAAGGCATATACATTAAGCACACATTTTTAAAACCAGTTTTGAAAAGTTTCTATAGCAATTATTTACATTTTTTGCATTGAACATTTTTTAATGTTTAGGAATAGAATTATATATATATATATATATATATATATATATATATATATATATATATATATATATATATATATATATATATATATATATATATATATATATTTTTTTTTTTTTTTTTTTTTTTTTTATTTTATTTTATTATTTATTTATTTTTTATCATTTTTTTATATTTTGACAGCTGATATATAGTTTAGGCATAGCACTAACTGATTTCTTAAAGGTGCACAAAGTAAGTTTTCTTGTTGAAGGGCCCTGAGGAGCCAATGCAGCTAGGTCTGACTGCAGAGGAGCGTCTGCGACGCCGCTAGGCTGGTGAGTGCCTGTATTGTGGAAGGCAGGATCACTTCCTCGCAACTTGCCGGGTTTGGCCAAAATGGGGCACCCATCAGTAAGACTGGGATTACTGGTGGGTCAGCAACACATCCCAGAGAAGAAGCATAATAGACTTAAGCTTGATGCTACCTTGTGCATTAGAACCATACTCGTCTTGGCCCTCATTGACTCAGGAACCCAGCAGGTTGCCGAACAGTCAGGGGTGGGGTTGGAGCCTCTTAAACAGCCACTCACAGCCCTGGCTCTTAATGGGAGGCTACTGGCCAGGGTTACACATATCACCGAGCCGGTTACTTTACTCCTCACCACGAAACAAGGGGCTTCTATCTCATTTCTGCTCCTACTATGCCGCTTATTCTGGGGCCTGCCTGGTAACTCACAATCCCATAATTGACTGGGCTCCGTGAATACCATGACCTGGGGGACGTTTTGAGTAAAAGTCGGCGCTGTCTCTTCCTCCCCACAGACCATACGACTGCGCTACCGACCTGCCCTTGCCCTCCAGTCGCCTCTATAATATCTCCAAGCTGGAACGGGAGTCTATGGAGCAATATATTCAGGACTCCCTTGCCGCTGGCCCATTGCCCATCCTCTTCACCCGTGGGTGCTGGATTTTTCTTCGTCGCCAAAAAAGATAAAACATTATGGCCATGTATTGACTTTAGGGGCCTCAACAATATCACATTAAAAACAAAATATCCATTGCCACTTATTGATTCTGCTTTCACGACACTCCATGGAGCCACCATCTTTAACAAGCTCAACCTTAGAAAGGCGTATGTCATGACGCCCGTTTGTTCCTGTCCTCCCGTGCTCTCTACCCCTCCCCGACCTGTCTGCCCGGAGCTGGGCGGAGTTCGAGACTTCTCCCGCACGCACCTGGAGCGCATCAGCGTAATCACCGCCACCTGCTGCTGAGTACTTGAGGGCTCGGCAGACTACACTCGGCGCCAGATCGTCCGCATGTAAACGTGAACGTTCCAGCTCTGTTCTTGCATTCCTGTTACCCATTTGCTCGTTCTCATTTTGGATTTTGCCTCCCTTCCAGACTCCTGCCTTCGCCCGCTCCTGCACCTGCCTCTACGCTCCGACTCCTGCCTCCGCCCGCTCCTGCACCCGCCTCTATGCTCCGGTACAGTCATCTCCCTCCGCTCTGCCTGTCCTGGTCTCTGGCATTCTGCCTGCCTCTTCCCCTGGGTCCCGCTCCTTGGACTACGCTGGCCCTCTTTGTCCTGGTCTCGTCCCCGCCTCCTTCTTCACTCCAGCCCCGGCTCCCCGGTCCCGACCCGCTCTCCGTCCGTCTTGTCTGCCTCCTGCTTCCTGGATCCTCGTGTTTGTGATCTGAACTGTTTGAGACTGTGATTTCACTGAGACTTGTAAAATAAACACTGTAACCTTGCCCCGAGTCTGCACCTCTTGGTCCTTCCCGCACCCGTTACGACAGAACGATCTGACCACGATGGACCAAGCGGACACGGGTCCGGATCAGGGGCTCTGGCAAGCGCACTCTCACCATGAGGCGGTGTTGGGGCAGCACGAACAATCAATCCGGACTCTGTTAGACTTGAATCAGACTTTGACCCAACAAGTGGCGCAGCTCAACCACCAAGTGACTGCGCTCCTTGTTGCCCCGCCTGCGGCCGCTGGGGGGCCGCCGCGTCCTCCGGAACCGAGGGGCACGGATCCGGAGCCATATTCGGGCCAGCCTCATCTGTGTCGGGGATTCCTATTCCAGTGCGAATATATCTTTCAACAGTGCCCTACGCGCTTTCACTCGGGGGCCACGAAGATACGCTTTATTTGTGGTTTACTTCGAGGAAGGGCTCTCCAGTGGGCTGAGGCACGGCTAACCCACACACCGGTGGAAACTTTGGATTATAACGAGTTTATCACTAACTTTAAATTGGGGTTCGACCACCCGCACTACCGGGACAATGCGGCGTCCCGCCTACTGACTCTTAGCCAGGGCTCCAAGACGGTGGCGGACTACACCATCGACTTCTGGACGCATGCGGAGGTGGATTGGACAGAGAGCACACTGCAAGCCGTTTTTGTGCGGGGGCTGAATGAGCACCTAAAGGATGAACTGGTGTCTCGGGATGAACCCTCCGATCTACGGTCACTCATCACCCTCACCAACCGGATCGACAACCGGCTCCAGGAGCGTCGGAGAGCGAGACGACGCTCACCAGCCCCGCCGGAGCTACGCGCCGCTCCTCTGCCCGCGGAGGAGCCCATGCAGGACGACCGGACCCTCGTTTCGGCCGACGAGCGTCAGCGGAGGCGTCGCCTGGCCGGAGCCTGCCTCTACTGCGGCGAGCGCGGGCATTTTATAGCCTCTTGACCGGCTCGGCCAAAAGGGGGCGCCCACCAGTAGCGCTGGGAGTACTGGTGGGTGGGTCACACATCCCGGATACCAATGATAGACTGCGGCTTAGTGCCCACCTGTGCGTACGCTCAGAGACTCTACCTGTTTCCGCCCTCGTTGATTCCGGGTCCGAGAAGGATTTTATCGACGCCCAAGTCGCGGAACAGCTCGGCGTACACCTGGAACCCCTTGAACGCCCCCTAAATGCCCAGGGACTTAATGGATGTTTTTTGGGTCGTGTGACCCACGTCACGGAACCCGTCACTGTGGTTTTGTCCGGCAACCACCGTGAGACCCGGCAGTTTCACGTCCTGTCTTCCTCCGCCTCCCCGCTAGTTTTAGGCTACCCCTGGCTTCGAACTCATAACCCCATCTTTGATTGGGCACGGGGTGGGGTCTCAGGGTGGAGTCCCGAGTGCCATGCCCAGTGTCTCCAGTCGGCCCTACCTCCCGCCGGGGGGCCCGGTCCCGCCATCAGCCCGTCCCAGGACGTTCTTAGCCTGTCTTCGGTTCCGGCGGAGTATCACGACCTCAAGGAAGTTTTTAGCAAGAGTCGGGCGCTCTCCTTACCTCCGCACCGCCCCTACGATTGTGCCATAGACCTCCTCCCGGGTGCCCCGTTACCGTCCAGTCGGCTGTATAACCTCTCGAGGCCGGAGCGAGAGTCTATGGAGGAATATATCCGGGGTTCCCTGGCCGCTGGAATTATCCGACCTTCTACTTCCCCCGTGGGTGCGGGCTTCTTCTTCGTGGCCAAAAAGGACAAGTCACTGCACCCCTGCATTGACTACCGGGGGTTGAACAGTATCACCGTTAAAAACAAGTACCCGCTCCCCCTTCTGGACTCTGCGTTCACGCCACTCCACGGAGCCACCGTTTTTTTCTAAACTGGACCTGCGAAACGCCTACCATCTTGTGCGCATAAGGGAGGGGGACGAGTGGAAGATGGCGTTTAAGACCCCCCTTGGCCACTTCGAATATCTGGTCATGCCCTTTGGTCTTACCAATGCCCCTGCAGTGTTCCAAGCCCTGATTAATGACGTTCTCCGTGATTTTTTGAACCGGTTCGTCTTCGTTTATCTGGACGACATCCTGATTTTTTCCCAGTCCCTCCAGGAGGATCGCCGTCATGTCCGCCTGGTTCTTCAGCGCCTCCTAGAAAACAAACTGTTTGTTAAGGCAGAGAAGTGCGAATTCCATGCGGAGGAGGTCGGTTTTTTGGGCTTCATTGTGGGGCGGGGCCAAGTGAAAGCCGACCCCAAGAAGATCCAGGCTGTCGCGGATTGGCCCGTCCCGACCAACCGCAAGCAGCTCCAGCGGTTCATCAGCTTTGCCAACTTTTATAGACGTTTTATAAGGGACTTAGGGTTATCTCACCCCTAACCAAACTTACCTCTCCCTCGTTACAGTTTTCCTGGTCCCCCGAGGCGCAATCAGCCTTCGAGAGGCTCAAGAAGCTGTTCACCTCTGCTCCCATCCTACACCAGCCCGACCCCCGGCGCCAATTCATCATGGAAGTAGACGCCTCCGACTCGGGAGTGGGGGCCGTGCTGTCGCAGAGGTTTGATCCCCACAATCGCCTCTGTCCCTGCGCCTTCTTCTCCCACCGGTTGTCCTCGGCTGAGGCCAACTACGACGTGGGGGACCGGGAGCTTCTGGCCGTCAAACTCGCCCTGGAGGAGTGGCGCCACTGGCTGGAGGGGGCGGAGCAGCCGTTCGTGGTCTGGACGGACCACAAAAATTTGGAATATATCCAGTCTGCCAAGCGACTGAACTCTCGTCAGGCTCGTTGGTCCCTGTTTTTCAGTCACTTTAACTTCCTCCTGACCTACCGTCCCGGGTCCCGGAACATCAAGCCGGACGCTCTTTCTCGCCAGTTCACCCTGGAGGACAGCCCGGGTCCCGCGGAGATGATCATTCCTCCCTCATGCGTTGTCGAGGACACCGTCCGTGAGGCCCAGACCAACGACCCTGACCCAGGTAACGGCCCACCTGGTAAACTGTTTGTCCCAGACTCTGTCCGCTCCCAGGTGCTCCAGTGGGTCCACGCCTCCAGGTTCGCCTGCCATCCCGGTGCGAGTCGCTCTCTCTCTCTACTCAAGAGGCACTTCTGGTGGCCCATCATGGACACAGACACCCGGGCCTTTGTCTAAGCGTGCCAGGTATGTGCTCGGGCCAGGGCCTCCCATTCACCCCCTTCTGGACTCTTGTATCCCCTTACAGTTCCTCGGCGGCCGTGGTCCCATATCGCAGTGGACTTTGTGACAGGACTACCTACCTCCCAGGGGAACACGGTCATCCTCACGGTGGTGGACCGGTTCTCCAAGGCCGCTCAATTCATAGCCCTGCCCAAGCTCCCAACGGCCAAGGAGACCGCCGATCAGCTCACCAACCATGTCTTCCGCCTTCACGGCATCCCGGTGGACATTGTTTCGGACAGGGGGACCCAGTTCACGTCCCAGGTGTGGCGAGCCTTTTGCAGCGGTTTGGGGGCGACGGTGAGTCTCACGTCCGGCTTTCACCCGCAGTCAAATGGGCAGACGGAGCGGGCTAACCAGGACCTAGAGTCTGTACTGCGATGCACCGTCTCCGCTAACCCCGTAACTTGGAGTTCTTACCTGGCCTGGATAGAGTACGCCCACAATTCTCTCGTGAGCTCGGCCACCGGGATGTCCCCGTTCCAGGCGTCCCTGGGGCACCAGCCTCCGCTTTACCCGGCGGAGGAAAAGGACCTTGCCGTCTCGTCAGTCCAGCATCACCTCCGACGCTGCCATCGGGTCTGGAACAAGACCAGGGCAGCCCTCCTTCGGTCCGGGGCGCGCACCAAGGCCGCGGCCGATCGCCACCGCATCCCGGCGCCCACATACCTGCCCAGCCAAATGGTTTGGCTCTCATCCAAGACCATCCCGCTGAAGACCGACTCCCGCAAGCTGTCTCCCCGCTTCCTAGGACCATTTAAGATCGTAAGAATCATCAATCCGTCTGCTGTGCGACTCCAGTTGCCCCCGTCTCTCCGGATCCACCCCACCTTCCACGTTTCGCAGATCAAACCAGTCCGCACCAGCGAACTTTCGCTCTCCATCTGTCTTGTCTGCCTCCTGCTTCCTGGATCCTCGTGTTTGTGATCTGAACTGTTTGAGACTGTGATTTCACTGAGACTTGTAAAATAAACACTGTAACCTTGCCCCGAGTCTGCACCTCTTGGACCTTCCCGCACCCGTTACGACAGCGTATCACCTGGTGCGCATAAGAGAAGGGAACAAATGGAAGACTGCCTTCAAAACTCCTCTGGGACACTTTGAATACCTGGCTATGCCTTTTAACCAATGCTCCAGCTGTCTTCTAAGGTTTCATTAATGACGTGCTATGCAATTTTCTCAATTGTTTTGTGTTTGTGTATTTGGATGACATTCTGATTTTTTCCCTCAGGAACACCAGCACCACTTGCGCCAGGTCCTCCAGAGATTACTAGAGAACAAACTCTATGTGAAGCTGGAGAAGGTCAGTTTTCTGGAGACCATTGTGGGTTGCGGGCAGGTGAAAGCCGACCAGAAGAAGATTAAGGCGGTAACTAAGTGGCCAACACTCAACAACAGGAAATTGTTACAACGGTTTATTGGGTTTGCTAACTTTTACCGACACTTTATCAGAGACTTTAGCTGAGTGGTGGCTCCCCTCACTAAACTCACCTCTCCCTCCCAACAGTTCTGCTTGACCCCAGAAGCCCAGTCTGCCTTTGAGAAACTCAAGACCTTATTCACCTTTGCCCCGGTTCTATGTCAGCCTGATCCCTCGCCAGTTTGTTGTAGAGGTGGATGCCTCAGACACGGGCGTCAGAGCTGTCCTCTCTTAATGGTTTGACCCATACAATCGGTTACATCCCTGCGCCTTCTTTTCTTGTCGCCTCACACCAGCAGAGAATAACTATGATGTGGAGGACAGAGAATTATTGGCAGTTAAACTTGCTCTGGAAGAATGGTGTCACTGGTTGAAGGGGGCGGGGTATCCCTTCTTAGTTTGGACTGGTCATAAGAATTTAGCCTACATACAGTCAGCTAAACACTTGCTCTGCAAGCCCGTTGGTCACTCTTTTTCAGTAAATTCAATTTCATTCTCACATCCAGGATCTCACAATATCAAGCCTGACGCACTTTCTCGCCAGGCTTACCAGGAGGGCACTCTGACTGCTCTGGAACCCATCATCCCACCTATCTGTGTAGTCATTGCTGTTCACTGGGAGATTGAAGACATGGTCCAGGAGGCTCAATGCAACCAGGCTGACCCAGGTACGAACCTCACATCCTCCGACCCAGTTCACTTCGATCGGTACAGATTACCTCGTCTCTGACCCTGCTGCCCACGATCCGCCCAAGGACTACTGCAAACAACCCTGCTCTCAACTGCCTGACCCATCTTCCTTCATTTGCCCATTTCAATCTGTAAATAAACATTGTTAAACTTTTCCCCCGAGTTCTGTCTCTTTGGTTCCCTGTCAGTCATTAGGACACCAATAAATAAAAGGTAAAACCATACAAATAAATATAAAAAATAAAAAACACAGATTGCACCTACACCAGACTGAAGACAGCAAACTTCTCTGCCTATTCCAACGGGCTTGTAAGCCTGGCAGCGCTCTTTATGTTTTCTGATGCTTTGTGACAGCGGCCTCAAACATCTCCCTAAACTGGGGGGCCTGACAGGTCACTTCACCACCCGTCTGATGGAACTTTGATGATCTTTTATCACATGAACCCTATGGAGATACGGCCTATTCCATATGCATGTTTTCAGTGACGTTATAATAATATATGGGGAAGGATAATGAATGTAAGAAGATGTATCTACAGAGGAAGAGGGGCATTTATATTTACTAAGTTAAAGGTCATGTACCTGATTTAGTTTTGCCCGAGTTCACATATATTGTATAAGGAGCTCTCAATATAAAAATAAATAAATACATACATTTTAAATATGTACTGTCTGCATTAAAAGAGATTTATTGTCCAGGTTTGCATGCAAAACTTGGCACTGGTCAGCAAGAGTGCTTATAAAGTAATTTTGGTGAATAATTACGATGTTCGGAATGCATAAGATAAGTGAGGAATAACTTTTGACCACTGAAAACAGTTTAAAAAGAGAAAATTCTGTTATTTTAAAATTCAGGAACAGCACCTTCATTTGAGTGTCTATCATGCAAATTGCACTTATAACAACCATACTTTTGTACTTTTGAGTGATACTGTTTTTGAAGTATCCATGCTCTTTATAGATACTCTGGATGCTCTGGTGGAAGAGATTTTCTATAAAGAAAATGCATTGCCTGTCCCCCCCAAAAAAGTCACCATCAAAAAAAAGGTCAAACACTCTAATATTTTGTTGGACCGCCTTTAGCTTTGATTACAACATGCATTCTGTGGCTTTAAGCTTTGATAAGCTTCTGCAATGTCACAAGATTTATGTCCATCCAGTGTTGCATTAATTTTTCACCAAGATCTTGCATTGATGATGGTAGACCAGCACATCCCAAAGATTCTCAGTGGGGTAAAGGTCTGGCCAATCCCCTTGTGAAAATAATGTCTCATGCTCCATGAACCACTCTTTCACAATTTGAGCCCAATAAATCCTGGCATTGTCATCATGGAATATGCCTGTGCAATCAAGAAAGAAAAAATCCATTGATGGAATAACCTGGTCATTCAGTATATTCATGTAGTCAGCTGACCGCATTCTTTGAGCACATACTGTTGCTGAACCTAGACCTGACCAAATGGTGGAGGCTCGTACCTATTTGCTTAGTTAAATCCAAGTGACAACTGACGGGCATATTCCAAGATGACAATGCTAGGATTCAGCGGGCTCAAATTGTAAAAGAGTGTTTCAGGGAGCATGAGACATTATTTGCATTGGCCACTGCAGAGTCCAGACCTTATCCCCATTGCAAATCTTTGGGATGTGCTGGAGAAGGCTTTGCGCAGCGGTCAGACTCTACCATCATCAATGCAAAATCTTGGTGAAAAATTAATGCATAACTGGATGGACATAAATCTTGTGACATTACAGAAGCTTATCGAAACAATGTCACAGCAAATGCGTGCCGTAATCAAAGCTAAAGGCGGTCTAACAAAATATTAGAGTATGTGACCTTTTTTTTTTTTTTTTTTTTTTTTACTTTTTAAAACTTTTTTTTTGGCCAGGCAGTATATAACTAAAATGGCATCACGCAACATAAGTACATACTTTTTGAATAAGAATCCTAGTAAAGGCCTACACAGTCTCAAACAAAATCTCAAATTGTGTGTCCTTTGAAACCCTTCATGACTCTTGGCGTTAGAAGCTTAAGTCTACCAGGCTTCGCTGCGGTCCTCAGCCTGCCTCTGTGTCCGCTACATGAACAAGGATCCTGGATCAATCCACCTGATCCTGTCCAACCCCTCTTCCACAGCTCCACAGCTCTACCAGCACACACACAATTATACAGGATTAGCTGGTCACTGGTTTCCGCTTGAGGCCAGACTAAAAATAGTTAGTGACAGGTTTTACTGAGGAATTTCACACATTGTGATCTGCTTCATTACAGTGTTCGATAGGTTATTTTATATGATCTCTAACTGTCTAATTCCACATCCATATTTCAGTTAATTTGATACACCCACAATTACGCATCAACAAATTATTAAGCTTTTATGTTTTAAACTTTCAAAAGACTGTTTTTCATGTATCCATGATGTCAAACTACGTTCTAAGCTCTGCCACTTGCTTTTTTCTCTTTTATTGCCTAAAGTGTTAAACAGTATGACATTAAAAATGGATCCAAGCAGCTAACACCCAAGGTAATCTGAAGTTACAGGTCAGATCTGTCAAGAGGTTACACCATATTGATAAATTACTAAATTTCAAATGTTTGTGAGAAACTAATTTTTTTGCATACCATTAAAAAGTTCAAGGTGGCGCTGTGGAGCAATGTAATGTTTGACATATGTAAATTGCATATCTATGAACTCAGATCAAGATTTTGAACAAAACGTATATTAATGCCGGGAAATAGAGAACTGCATGTCTGAGTTAGGGGCCATTGAAAACTTCAAAAAATGTATTTTTTTCTTTGCAGGCTGGCCACACCCACATTTTATAACCTAAAAAAAATCAAGAGAGTAGCCTATAATCCCACATGGATCTAGTTCATTTGGATCAATTTGCAAGTTTCTTGAATGAAAATCCAAGGCACAAAAAATATATTATTATATTTATATATAAGAGGTAAAAAAAAAAAAAAAATGGAGTTCCGCCCACAATGGCCGACTTCCTGTAGGGTTTAGGGTGGGGTCATAATATATATTTTTTACTTGTCTTGACATGCTCTATGTTTGTACCGAATTTCACTTGTCTACGATGAAAAAGGTCTCTCATTGCCATAATGTATTTTGATTTTTGAGGTGATGCTATTGAGTCATTTTGAAACAAATTTTTTTGAACATCAAAATAATACATTTTTCACCAACTTTGAATTTTGGGTCCAATAAAATTGACTTTTTGTTAACGTTCAGGGGGTCAAAAGTGGCTTCAATCCGGCCACCAAAATAATAATAATAATTAAAACTGCAAGCAGTGATAAAGGCCCTCGCCACCCCTTGCGACCGCGGGGTACACGCCACCGCGGAGATCCCGCCTTTCATTCCCGCTTACATCGCTCCTCCCCCCAAAATCAGCGACTGAGTAATACTACTCCATTCATTCCAATGAGACCATTTATCATATTGTCACGCTTGTACGGTTGGAAATAGAAGTTTGGCTTCATTGGCTTTTTTTTTCAGTATTATGAGAGGAATATGTGTACCAAATTTCAATGGTCTATGACACAGTAAATATTTTTCATCCTATTTAACCAAAACCCATGTATTTCAATGAGAAATGTCAGACGTTGCCATGGCAACACCTTTAAAAATAGAGATATGGTGTCATTGACTTTTTTGTTCAGCATCAGAATAGGGATGTCCATGCCAAATTTCAAATGTTTGTGACAAAGTAATATTTTTTGTGTACCATTTAAAATTCCAAGGGAGCGCTGTGGAGCAATGTAATATTTGACATATGTGAATTGCATGTCTATGCACTCAGATGAAAATTTTGAACAAAACGTATATTAATGCCGGGAATTAGGACACTGCATGTTTGAGTTACGGGCCATTTAAAACTTAAAAAAACATATTTTTTCTTTGCAGGCTGGCCACACCCACATTTTATGATTTAGGAAAATACAAGAGAGTTCCCTATAATCCCACATGGGTCTAGTTTATTTTTACCAATTTGTAAGTTTCTTGAAAGAAAATCCAAGGCACAAAAAATTCAAATGTGAGAGGTAAAATTTTGAAAAAATGAGGTTCCGCCCACAATGGCCGACTTCCTGTAGGGTTTAGGGTGGGGTCATAATATAATTTTTTACTTGTCTTGACATGTTCTATGTTTGTACCAAATTTCATTTGTCTACGATGAAAAAGGTCTCTTATTGCCGCAATGTATTTCAAATTTTGAGGTGGCGCTATTGAGTCATTTTGATACATACATTTTTTTGAACAACAAAATAATTAATTTTTCACCAATCTTGAATTTTGGGTCCAATAAAATTGACTTTTCGTTAACGTTCAGGGGGTCAAAAGTGGATTCAAAGTCGCGACCAAAATAAGAAGAAGAAGAAGAAGAAGAAGAAGAATGGAAACGCATTTTCCACCCATTATTTTTCTCCTAAACCATAACAGCTACAGTCATGTGACTTTCTCACATTGTGCCCCATCACAAATAAGGCCCCTGTGAATTTTTTCACATGTCCACGACAAATCGCTTGTCTTCTACGAATTTTTGAAAATGAAATTTGAAGAGGGCGCTAGAGAGCCATTTTGTGAGAGAGTGCCTTGATTTGCATACCATTGTGTTCAGCTCACAAATGTGCATAAACGCTGTATTAGCGTTTTCCCAACAAAAAATGTGTGAAAGACAAATATTTTATTGAAATATTGCAAAAATTGCGATTTTGTTGAAAATTCACCCTGACCACACCCAAAGTCATAATCAAAATGTAATTGTTAATCTTTAATCACACATGGGTTTAGTGTGATTTGGCCAAATTTGACGTGTTTGTGATGAAAACTGGGCGAGAAAATGTCCTGAATGTGAGGGTGTGCACTTTTGTCGTTCTCGGGTTTGATCCAATATGGCCGACGTCCTGTACATTTTAGGGCGGGGCCATAATATCATTTTTGTCATGTCCCGACATGTACTATTTTTTTTATGTAAGTTTCGGATTTTTACGTCGACTTTTTTCCGAGTCAGGCTCCCATTGGCCCCATGAAAATCAAAGTTTGAGGTGGCGCTACCGAGTCATCTTTCGTTATTTTTTCTCTGGGTCTTTTGTGACAATTAGAGCTCGTCGCGTTCTAATTTTTGACACCACTCACTGCCATGTCGGGGCGTGTTTACTACTTGATTTTTGCCATTTTCCGGGTTTCGGACGCGGTTTTAATGAGTCCCTCGCCGGGACAGAGTCCCAGGCTCGGGCCTAATTAAAACTGCAAGCAGTGATAAAGGCCCTCGCCACCCCTTGCGACCGCGGGGTACACGCCACCGCGGAGATCCTGCCTTTCATTTCCGCTTACATCGCCCCTCCCCCCAAAATCAGCGACTGAGTAATACTACTACATTCATTCCAATGAGAGCATTTATGACATTGTCACGCCTGAACGGTTGGAAATAAAGGTATGTCTTCATTGGCTTTTTTATTCAGTATTATGAGAGGAATATGTGTATCAAATTTCAATGATCTATGACACAGTAAATATTTTTCATCCCAGTTAACCAAAACCCATGTATTTCAATGAGAAATGTCAGACAATGCCATGGCAACACCTTTAAAATTAGAGGTATGTTCTTATTGACTTTTTTGTTCAGGTTGCGAAGCCAAATGTCCATGCCCAATTTCAAATGTTTACGTCAAATTAATTTTTTTGGTCCAATTCAAAAGTTCAAGGGGGCGCTGTGGAGTACAAAAAATTCTGACATATGTAAATTGTCATCATTTCGTGTAGATCAAGATTTTAAACAAAATGTATATGCCGGGAAATAGGACACTGCATGTGCGCACTTTAACACTTCAAAATATTGCTTGTTTTTTGCAGGCTGGCCACACCCACATTTTATGATGTAGAAAAACCCAAGACAGTTCCCTATAATCCCACATGGGTCTAGTTCATTTTGACCAATTTGCAATTTTTTTGAATGAAAATCTGAGGCGCAAAAAATCCAAATGTGAGAGGTAAAATTTTGAAAAAATGGGGTTCCGCCCACAATGGCCGACTTCCTGTAGGGTTTAGGGTGGGGTCATAATATATTTTTTTACTTGTCTTGACATCTTCTATGTTTGTACCAAATTTCATTTGTCTACGATGAAAAAGGTCTCTCATTGACGTAATGCATTTCAAATCTTGAGGTGGCGCTATTGAGTCATTTTCATATGTTGATTTTTTTGAACATCAAAATAAAAAAAATTTCGCCAACCTTGAATTTTGGGTCCAAAAAAATTGACTTTTCCTTAACGTTCAGGGGGTCAAAAGTGGATTCAAAGTCGCGACCAAAATAAGAATAATAATAATAATGGAAACGCATTTTCCACCTATTATTTTTCTCCTAAACCATAACAGCTACAGCCATGTGACTTTCTCACATTGTGCCCCATCACAAATAAGGCCCCTGTGAATTTTTTCACACGTCCACGACAAATCGCTTGTCCTCTACGAATTTTTGAAAATGAAATTTGAAGAGGGCGCTAGAGAGCCATTTTGTGAGAGAGTGCCTTGATTTGCATATCATTGCGTTCAGCTCACAAATGTACATAAACGCTGTATTAGCGTTTTTCCAACAAAAAATGTGTGAAAGACAAATATTTTATTGAAATATTGCAAAAATTGCGATTTTGTTGAAAATTCACCCTGACCACACCCAAAGTCATAATCAAAATGTAATTGATAATATTTCATTACACAGTGGTGTAGTGGAAATTGCCCTAATTTGAAGCGTTTGTGATGAAAACTGTGCGAGTAGATGTCCTGAATGCGAGGGTGTGCACTTTTGTCATTCCCGGGTTTGATCCAATATGGCCAACTTTTAGGGCAGTGCCATAATATCATTTTTTTCATGTCCCGACATGTTCTATTTTTTTATATGAGTTTCGGATTTTTATGTTGACTTTTTTCCGAGTAGGGCTCCCATTGACCCCATGAAAATCAAAGTTTGAGGTGGAGCTACAGAGTCGTCTTTCGTTATTTTTTCTTGGGCTCTTTTGTGACAATTAGAGGTCGTCGAGTTCAAATTTTTGACACCACTCACTGCCATGTCGGGATTTTTGCCATTTTCCACGCTCTGGACGTGGTTTTAATGAGTCCCTTGCCGGGACATTGTCCCAGGCTCGGGCTTAATAATGGACTTTTTTTTTTTTTTATATATATAATATTATATAATATAATATTATATAATAATAATAATTAAAAAAAAGAACAAAAATAACAACTTCAGTCCCATGAGATCAGATTGTCCATTTGAATATTTAGTCCATGTGTGACTGTAGGCAGAGTCTTTCAGACTGAGTTTCAAAGTCTGTGTTAAATCCACTAATGCAGGACTATTAGTGGTTCCTAGAGTGTCCAAAAGTACAGTGGGAGGGAGAGCATTCAGTTACCAAGCTCCTGTGCTATGGAATCAACTCCCTGCTGATATTAAACAGGCCCCCACAGTCTCTGTATTTAAGACCAGGCTTAAAACCTTCCTCTTCGGTATAGCTTATGACCAGGTTACTTAGTGAGGGAGTTAGGGACATTAAAACCCGGGATAAGATAGGCTGCAGTAGGAGATAACTAGCTGGGGGAAGTATGGCAACCTGAGCACTACCCTCTGCTTTGTCCTATTTTCTCATCAGCAATGCTATTCACATGTTGTCCCCTGTCCCACTCCCCCTGTGGAGTGTAACTCTTTCAGATGCCCCGATGACAGCTGGACCCTCTCCTCCTCCCCGCCTGGGCCTCCTCCACCCGCCTCCCTCTCCTCCTCGCCCGGCTAGTTAACAGTGAACCTAAAGTACACTCACCACGATTTCCTTAAGTAATTTCTGAGTAAACGGTGACTCACAGATGTTTGTTGCAGTGTAAAGTCTGTATACAACAGATTATTAGTAACCATAAATCAAAATATTAAATATTATTTCCTACTTATTTGCTCTGTTCAGTGCTTGAAATTAGTTATCGTGAACGCATGGCAAAGCTCAAGTATATTCAGAGTGCTCTCTACTGGAAAATGTTGGTTTTGCAACTTGCAGAGTTTTAGCAGCCCATTGTCTGATATGGGTTACTCAAACTATTAACCTTCAAAGAAAATCATCTATGCACAGTATCTTAAAAATTACATCAATTCTTAGTCTTGCACTTATAACATATTTATCATGATTAATTCTCTATATATCTCTGCAATTCTGTTTTGCACTCACCATCCTCTGGGTCAAGTATCTGCACAGTGGCCTCCTGGGGATACTCCAGCACAGCCATGACCGCCTCAGACAACACAATGTGGAAATCTTCCGACACTTCGTACTCCAGGTCGGGCAGGATCCTCACCCTCCACACAGCACTGCTCTGGCCTGGGTTAAACTGAACCTGTCTCTGGGCCTTACCACGGAAGTCCTGATCCTTCACAGCTGTGCCATCTCTGGTGCCGATACCTGGGGAAGAGAGGAGAGGCTAGGTGAATACTTGGTCGGTGAGGTTACGGTTGATGTTAAGGTAGCACCACAGATACTGGAATTGGGTATCGGTGCCAATCATAGGAAGTGATCATGACTGTGCTTCCGGCTGCACTGACTCTGGCTTCTATTCAATGTATACTGAAAAAAACATCGCCCCTTTCTCCATAATTACTGCTGTCACACTCACCATTTTGATCTTAAAATTAAACATTTGAACCCGTTCTACATGATCCTGGTGTTTGCATTTGGCTATTTGGTCAAAGGTAGATCAGTCAATGTAATAAGACTATTCACTTTTTATCAGTGTGTTAGTAAGTGAACTATTATATTAGTTGCTATTAAAATATATAAGATATTTGGATCAGTTTTGTAGTAATTTTATTGTTAGTTGACATATCACTAAATATTTCATGTTTTGCAATTTAAAAAAAAGACCTATAGAAAACAGTATTTTGAATCAACCCCACTCCATCTGCTTGGACATGGCACGTCATCTACTGGCAGCAGTGGGAATGAAACAGTGAAAAAGATAAAAACTTGCCATTTAAACAGCCTGACCGGAATGCTAATAAAAGAACACATTTACAATGGACTCAATTCAATGGCAAAAATGATTACCATGGCTAAATGCTCAAAAAGTCGGTTTCACCATGGAGAAAAGCCAGTGGAACCACCAGGCCAAGTTGCAAGTTAGATCGTAGGCTGTATTCGAATGCCCATCCTAGCTCCTAACCCCTCATTCATTACATAGCCCAGCACTCCTTTGCAGAATCTATAGTGCACTCATTCATAGAGCACTTTGGATACATAGCTCATTACATTCAGGTCACGTGACTGGGTCTGGGTGAAAAAGTCTGCAAAACTCTGATAAAACATGATTTCTGGGAACTTCCGGTTGCGCTAGTAAGAGGATGACAGCTTGATTCTCACAGGCCCAACGTTTTTGCAAAATAACTCTCAAAATTACGCTTTCTGAGAATTCTTGTGACACTGATTGAAGATGGAAAAGGGAGTACTGACAAGAAGAAAGAAAACAGCAAATTTGAATGATGAAGACACCGAGAAGAACCATGGTGAAAAAAGCTGCTCATCAGAGCTAACGGTAACTCACAAGGGCGTGGATATGGCCATTCCTGAGCCCACTCTCCGGAATATCCTGAATGAGCTCTGTGATTTAAGAAAAGATAATAATGACAAATATTCGGACATTAAAAACAAATTGAGTAGTCAGCAAAAGAATAGATGAAGCGCAAGGGAGGATTGAAGAGACCGAGACCGTGTTACACGCAGCATCCAGACTAATCAAGAGGCTAACAGTACACCAAACTAGTCTTGAAGAGCGGCAGATAAATCAAGAGGGAAGAGCGCAGAGAGAGAACCTTCGCATTTATGGCATACCAGAGGGGTCAGATATGGTCAATTTTTTAGACCACTTGTAGTAAAGGGTGCTTGACTTCCCTGCTGACCAGGCACTTGAAATCGAAAGAGCACACAGAACTTTGACAGCCAAACCCAATAGTAACACTCAGGCTAAGCACCGCTCCATTGTAGTGAAGTTTGGAAGCCACCGCACTAAAGAGGAGGTTATTTGGAGAGCATGACAGAAAAAAAAAGTGTATTGTGACAGTGCGCTTCTTTGTTGATAATCTTTTTTTGCACATGGGTTTAGTGGGTTTTGGCCAAATTTGAAGTGTTTGTGATGAAAACTGTGCGAGGAGATGTCCTAAATGCAAGGGTGTGTGTGCTTTTGTCATTCCCGGGTTTGATCCAATATGGCCAACTTCATGTACATTTTAGGGCGGGGCCATAATATAATTTTTGTCATGTTCTATTTTTTTATGTGAGTTTCAGATTTTTACGTTGACTTTTTTCCCCGAGTTGGGCTCCCATTGGCCCCATGAAAATCAAAGTTTGAGGTGGCACTACCAATTCGTCTTTTGTTATTTTTTCTCTGGGTCGTTTGTTACAATTAGAACTCGTTGACTTCTAATTTTTGACATAACTCACTGGCATGTCGGGGCGTGTTTACTACTTGATTTTTGTCATTTTCTGGGTTTCGGGCACGTTTTTAATGAATTTCTCGCCGGGACATTGTCCCAGACTCGGGCCTAATGAACACTATAGCGTCTGCTACACTAGACGTGAAATGTGAACATTATTGGATTCAGATGAAAATTGGAAAATAAATTTGGTGTATGACATGGACCAAAAAATTATGGACATGGGTCATTTCTCACAGTTGAGCTCCAGGGGTACAAAGACTCAAAAAAAAAAAAATTGAAATTGAGATATTCATTTTGATTTTTGTGTAGCTTGTCGTCAAAACAAAAATGACTGCATTATTGAATGGAAATTCCCACGCCACTTTGACACATGTGCATATAAAACCTATCTAGTCTTAGGTTTTTAATCCAAATGAGCTCCAACTCCAAATGCAAAATCTACAGATGTTGATTGCCAATAACACTGGGTTACAAAAAAAAACATTTTTGAAAGTTGTCTGTGTTTTTTCAACTGAATTAGGACCATTTAGCACCGCTGAATCCAAAAATGATATCCATTTTTCTCAGTCAGGTCAGGTTTTTATGCTAATTTGATTTTGAAAAATCCGATCTTCTGACTAAATTGATTACAATTTTGTGACATTATCAGTTGATTTTCTTTAATATTTCTGATCCAAAAATTGTTTTAGGAGATAAAAAAATAGTTTTCTATCAGAATGTATTAATTAAATGTTACGTTATGTTAATTGATAAAGGTAAGTACATGTAAATTGGAATGTTACGTTATCATTGTGCAAAATTCAGGACACAAACTTCTGTTTCTATGAACCTCTTGAATGCTCAGCAGCAGGGATGTCTCTCTTCAGAGTCCAACAGTAATCAGCCATCATGACTGCATCCCAGCGTCCCTGATACCTGGTCTCCATCTCTTTTATGTCCTGATGGAATCTCTCCACCTGCTCATCACTCAGTGATCCCAGATTCTCAGGAAACCTGAACATTTAGCTCCTGGGAAAAAGGATGTGGAGCATCATCATTAAAAACACACTGGAGGAATCTTTGTTACTGATGTCAGGAACTTCTACAAAGACAGGTACTGGAATTTCATCACAGTGAGCTACAGGACGACGTGCTGATTCACGGTCAGGATACTTGAGGCTGCTTCGGTTCTTTCTGTTGATCCCAGTCACATCAATAGCCCAGAAGTAGCTACTGATGTCGGCTCTCTCCAAACCATGGGAATTCCAAACTTCAGACAACTCTTCTTGCCTTTAGTCCACTGATGCAGATACTCGGTGCATGACTTGCATGCCATGTGTGGCGCCCAAGCTTCATCTTGGTCACCAAGTTTAATACCAAAATAAGCATGGTAAGCACGCTTTATGAAACTTGTTACTTGATTCCTGTTAGGAACATTGGTGTATTCACCACAGATGTAGCAGAATATGTCAGGCTTATTTTTGCAAGATCTTCTAGTCGATGCCATTTCATTCACTTGTAATATAAACAAAAAAAACAATTAGTCATAAGTTGGCACATGCAAAATCTTCAGAATTTGTTTATAGCGAGAAATATAACAGAATTTTGCATCATATGACGTGAAAATACTCATACATGTAAACAAAATCGTTTAAAAACAAATATGTAGCTTAGTTCAGAACGTTGACCTGATTGAGCAAAACCAATGTGATTTTAGGATTCAGCACATCAAAATTATCCTAAATCAGCTAAAAAACATAGACAATAAATGTAGTGTTGACCAGTGTAATCATCCACATTTTGGGGATATTCTTTACAGTTTATGTGTATCACGCTTTCAAATTATTATGACTTCATTTCCTGTTTATTTGATTTCCGCTCACGGACACATGGATCAGCCTAAAGAGCTCAAATTGTAACCACTGATGCAGAATAAAACAGTGAACAGAAAACAGTATTGAGCATGTGGCCAGTTGCTTCTATTCCCCCTATAATACACATAAAAACATAACTTTGTCCGATTGGCATGAAACTTGGGGAGAGAATTGTAGGTCTCAAAACGCAGCAAAAAGTCAAATACACCATGCCTGTATTATGCACTAGGTTGACGGTGCAAAGCCACAGACCCCCTTCGGTGTCACCTAAAAGTTGACCGTATGGGAGAGGAGGCTGGTAAATTTTGGAATACAATCAAACTGTGAATACAGCAGCGTAATGAGCACATGGTCAGTGGTCTCTATAGCGCCCCCTATCATACCCAATCCCTTATGGGACTGGGGGCGGGCAAGTTTTGGAGTAGGCTGACGAAATTCAAAATGGTGATAGAGCTCTGTGAGACAAGCCAAAAATTGAATAAGCTCACTGTCTATGTCTACTGTCTACGAACAGGAAGTCGGCCATATTGGATTGAAATTCCCACGCCACTTTGACATACGTGTATATGAAATCTATCTAGTCCTAGGTTTTTCATCCAAATGAACTCAAACTCCACATGCCAAACCTACAGATGTTGATTGTCAATAATCATCTACGTTTAGGGGATATTCTTTATGTATAGCACGCCCTCAAAATATGACTTAATTTCCTGTTTCTGTGATTCCCGCTAACGGACACATGGATCAGCCTAAAGAGCTGAAATGTTAAACACTAATGCAGAATAAAACTTTGAATAGAGCAGTGTAATGAGCACATGGCCAGTGGCCTCTATAGCACCCCCTAAGCACGCCCTAAAAATATGACTTAATTTCCTGTTTTTTTTTTTTATTCCCGCTCACGGCCACATGCATCAACATAAAGAGCTCAAATTATAAGAGCAGATTCAGAATAACACTTTGAATAGAGCAGTGTAATGAGCTAGTGGCCA
Organism: Periophthalmus magnuspinnatus; assembly: GCF_009829125.3. Classification (NCBI taxonomy): domain Eukaryota; kingdom Metazoa; phylum Chordata; class Actinopteri; order Gobiiformes; family Gobiidae; genus Periophthalmus; species Periophthalmus magnuspinnatus. Next base: position 21,205,864 of record NC_047138.1, on the reverse strand, counting down.
GTACACGTAAAAGACACAACATTGTCCGATTGCAATGAAACTTGGGGAAATAATTGTGGGCCTCAAAAGGTACAAAAAAGTCTACTACACCATACATGTATTATGCACAGGGTTGCCGGATCAAAGCCACAGACCCCCCCTCGTATGCAGCCATGGCTGCACTGCAAGTTCACATTGTTCTTCATTTTTATGCCCATACGATCGCATTTTTCACCCCCTGAATGTCAACGAAAATTCTCCCATGGGGGTATAGGATCAACTAGCTTGGTGAAAAATTTCATAATTTTGGCATCGCGACAATGTCCCATGCCCCCAATTTGACAGCGGCACCAAGAAGTTGACCACCCGCTGTTGCATGGGGGGGCAGTTGCGCCAGGGCGAGGGCCATCATCGCTGCTTGTGGCTTTAAATACTGTTTGTGTTTATCTGTTCTTTGGGAGAGAGTTTGGTAGTGCACAATTTTGAACATATAGGAGGATTTTCTTCTTTTATATGCATGATAATTATGTTGTATATTTAATGTGCTATCAATACAAAAGATATTAACATAGTTTCTTAATGTGAAGGGGATTTCAAGTGCAGCTAAGAGGACTAAAATATTATCAAAAGTTAAACGTGAGGATGCCCTAATAGTACTATTACAAGAGACACACCTCTCAGTTTCAGAACATGAACAACTGAAAAAAATGGGATATACAAGAGCTTACTACTCATCATATAAAGGAGGACGAAGACGAGAGGTTATTATATTAATATCACAAGAAATACCATTTGAATATGTATCTGAGGAGTCAGATAAAGAGAAATGTATATAGTAGTTACAGAAAAAATAAAGAATGTACCAAATGTTACCATTTGCAATGTGTATGTCCCACCTGGAAGAAATTTTGCATTTTATAGAAGGTTGCTTGACTTAATGATTGGAGCATCATGTAACTTAATCTGTGGGGGTGATTGGAATATTAGTCTTAATCTCAATATAGACACATCCAAAATTATACCCACAATGGCACTGCCGAATAAAGTCAATAATCTAATGGGAGAGTTGGGCATAATAGACCTTTGGAGAGATTTTTACCCCTATAGTCATGACTATATTTTATTCTCATCCTGTCGTGATCCCTGTTTGCTGTCCTCCCGTGCTGTGTTCCCCCCTCCCTCACCTGCCTGTCTCCGGAGCTGGGCGGAGTCCTGCTCCTCCTGTGCGCACCTGCAGCCTATCTACGCAATCAACACCACCTGCTGTGGATAAGAGGAGCGAGGACCAGACACTCGACGCCGGAACGTCCGCGTGTCACACGTGAATATTTCTGCTCGACTCTGTACCTTGGTACTTTTTGTGAATACCATGTTTGATTGGAATTTTGGCTTTTCTACAGACCTCCGCCCGAGATCCAGCTCCGGACCTCCCTGCACCTGCACTTCTACCTTGGTATGGTCTCACGTAACCCACGCCTTGCATGTATGTCTTCTCCTGCTCACGGATTCGCACCCACGCTCCCCGGCTTCTCTGCATCTAAGAACTGAATCTGTCCATGAACTGCGCTGTGAAGCACCCTCGTTCCCCGTCTTGTGGATTATTGAACTGTGATTATTGTGTACCCACGTTTTGTGAATAAAGACATTGTTTAACCCTTCGAGAGTCGCGCATTTTTGGTCCCTCCGTCTTGCTGGTTACGACACATCCATACGATACATATTATAGAATAACGTAAAAGTGTTAAAGAAAGATCGTTATCAAATAGGTAGCTGTGCTATAGGCTTTATCTAACCATGCCCCTATTTTCTGTACAGTAGACATTGGAGATACGTCATGAAATACACTATGGAGACTCAAAACAAGTATTTTAAACAACACAGTTTCAGATGAGACAGGAAATAAAATGTTTTTTTGGAAACTAACCACACAGGAGAAAAGCTGTAATGCGAGGGACAATTATTTCTTGGTGTTCACATAATGAAAAAATAAAACAGCTTAAACATAGGAACCTTAACAAAAGATTGAAAGACCTTGAAATGCAACATAAGAGTAAACAGTGTCCAAAACTTTTAGAGGAGATGAAAAAAAACAGGAATAAAATAAATCTACTGTGTTCACAGGAAGTCAAAAAAAAAAAAAAAAAATGTGTCTTTGTAAAACAAAAAATATTATGAAGCAGGCCCCAAGGCGGCAAAAATACTTGCAAGAAGGCTGGAAAAGAGAGCTAAAGGTACTATTTACAATATTAAAGATCCATACGCAAATGTCATATTGTATAAGCAAGAGCAACTACAGGAAGCATTTGAAAAATACTACAGAAACTTGTACACGCAACAACCATAGAGGGCGAACAAAAACTTGATACTTACAGGTATTCTTGCTAAAAGACTGGAAAAATTACTTCCACATCTTATACACACAGATCAGACTGGTTTTGTTTTGCAGAGACAAATTCACGATAACATTCAACGCTCCTTGCATGTTTTACATCACTTTCATCAGCACAAATTGCAGGCTCCATTGATAAGCCTAGATGCTTCTTGTTCCAGGCACTTCTAGTGGAAGTAATTTGAAAAGAATTTTTAGAATTACATAAAATCATTTCTAGATTCATCGGGCAAGGAAAAAGACCCAGGGTTGGGTATAAAACTTTACAGCTTTTAAAAGGAGATGGGGGGTTGGCCTTACCCTACTTTAAAGGATATTTTTATGCTGCACAACTCAAGTCTCTTAGCATGTGCTCTCCAAAATTACAAGCTAGATGGAATGATATATAACTCCATTCAGTGTAGTGAAGAGTGCAGTGAGCGTTACATTGGAGAAACTAAACAGCTACTCCATAAGAGGATATACCAACACCGACAGGAGAGTTCCTCTGGAACCCAGTCCACCTTACATCTCCATCTCAAAGCCACTAACCACTCCTTTCAAGATAATGAAGTTCAGAAATGGTTTGAGAGGGGAGTTAAAGCTATTTTTGTCAGGAAAAATAATCCTTCCTTAAACAGGAATGGGGGCCTGAGACATAATCCCTCCCCCAGCTATAACTCCATCCTCAGACCCAGAACAAAGACAAGAATAGCAGAGTTGTCAAGGGCTGAATAGGGTAGTATCAGCTGAAACTGGGAACAATAGCTGTTTACAGTTTCAGAGTGGTTAGCCCCTCCCCTTAGATAGATATAAGCAGTAGCCACCAGCATTCTGACCAAAACTGAAGAAGCGGCTTGGATGAGCAGCAAAACGTCTTCACTCCTATAACAATTTGTCCAGTTGACATCTAACTTTGTCTTTTGCTATAGAACTTTTAGTTAAAGACCCTCCAATACACACAGTCCTGGCCACACAAGCTTGGACAGTTATTTCAAGGATATTAAGAATCCATTTATTAAAACCCTCCAATACACAGTCCTGGCCACACAAGCTTGGACAGTTATTTCAAGGATATTAAGAATCCATTTATTAAAACTCAGTAAAAGATTTCGATGAAAGTACAATGAGAATATCAATTACAGTGGTTTGCAAAAGTATTCATCCCCCTGAAATTTTATCACATCTTGTCAGGTCACAACCACAAATTTAAATACATTTTCTTAGCATTTTATGTGAATGAGCAACACAAAATGGCACTAAAGTGTGTCCATCCATCCATTTTCTTCCGCTTATCCATGGCCGGGTTGCAGGGGCAGCAGTCTAAGCAGGGACTCTCAAACTTCTCTCACCCTGGACACGTCCTCCAGCTCTTCTAGGCGGTCCCAGGTCAGCCGAGAGACATAGTCCCTCCAGTGTGTCCAGGGCCCTTCCCGGGGCCTCCTCCCGGTGGGACAAGTCGAGAGCACATTCCTAGGGAGGCGTCCAGGAGGCATCTTGAACAGATGCCGAGCCACCTCAATTGGCTCCTCTCGACATGTAGGAGCAGCGGCTCTACTTCGAGCTCCTCCCATGTGACCGAGATCCTCACCCTATGCCTAAGGGTGTGCTCGGTCACCTTGCAGAGGAAACCCATTTCGGCCTCTTGTATCCACAATCTTGCCCTTTCAGTCATTACCCAGAGCTCATGACCATAGGTGAGGGTAGGAACATAGATTGACTGGTAAATTGACAGCCTTGCCTTCCAGCTCAGCTCCATCTTTACCACAATGGAACGATACAGCAACCGCATCACTTCACTGGCTGAATGACGTCATCAGGACAGCATCATCTGCAAACAATTCAATTCATTTTATTTTTGTAACGCCCAAAATCACAACAACAGTTGTCTCGAAGGGCGTTCATGTTTTGAGATGTTTTGAGAGATGAGATCCTGTGGTTCCCAAACCAGACCCCCTCCAGCTCCTGGCTGCACCTACAAATTCTGTTCATAAATATAAAGCACAGAACCGGTGACAAAGGGCAGCCTTGGTGGAGCCCAACATGCTCCAGGAACAGGTCTGATGGCAATGTGAACACAGCTCCTGCTCTGGTCATACAGAGTCTGGACAGCAGTTAGCAAAGGGCCCCGGACGCCATACTCCCGGAGCACGCCCCCAAAGGATGCCACGAGGGACACGGTCGAATGCCTTCTCCAGATCCACAAAACACATGTGGACTGGTTGGGCCCATGAGCCCTTGAGGACCCAATGGAGAGTATAAAGCTGGTCCAGTGTTCCGTGACCGGGATGAAAATCACACTGCTCTTCCTGAACCTGAGGTTCGACTATTGGTTGAATTCTCCTCTCCAGTAGCCTGGATTAGACCTTACCGGGAAAGCTGAGGAGGGTGATTCCCTTGTAATTAGAACACACCTTCCGGTCTGCATTCTTATACAGAGGGACTACCACCCTGGTCTGCCAATCTACTGACATTGTCCCCGACTGCCACGCGATGTTGCAGATGTTGTGTCAACCATGACAGCCCCACAACATCCAGAGACTTGAGGTACTCGGGACTTGGGATCTCGCTACTCCCGGAGCCTTGCCACCGAGGAGCATGTCCCCAGCCAGGAAGAAGCTCTCGTACACCAGACGTACACATGATACGCTTGGGCCTACCAAGTCTGTCCAGCTTCCACTGCCAGCGGATCCCGCTTAGGACCAGGTGGTGATTGGTTGAAAGCTCAGCCCTTCTTTTCACCCGAGTGTCCATGACACGCAGTCAGATGACACGACAACAAAGTCGATCATCAACCTCCGACCTAGGGTGTCCTGGTGCCACATGCACTGATGGACACCCTTGTGCTCGAACATGGTGTTTGTCATGGACAAACTGTGACTCGTACAGAAGTCCAACACTGCTCGGGTTCAGATCACGGAGGCCGTTCTTCCCAATCACGCACCTCCAGGTGTCATTGTCTTTACCCATATGGGCATTGATGTGCCCTAGGAGAATAACGGAGTCCCTGGCTGGTGCACTGTCTAGTACTCCCCCAGGGATTCTAAGAAGGCCGGGCACTCTGCACTGCTGTTTGGCCCATAGGCTGACACAAAAGTGAGAGACTTGTCCCCAACCTCCGAGGCGCAGGGACATGACCCTCTTGTTCACCGGGGTGAACTCCAACACGTGGCGGCTAGGCTGTGGGGCAGTGAGCAAGCATACACCAGCTCGCCATCGCTCCCCGCGTGCAACACCAGAGAAATGGAGAGTCCAGCCGTTCTCGAGGAGTTGGGTTCCAGAGCCCAAGCTGTGCGTAGAGGTGAGGCCGACTATATCTAGCCAGTGACACTCAACTTCCCGAGCAAGCTCAGACTCCCCTAGAGAGGTGACATTCCATGTCCTCAGAGCCAGTCTCCATGTCCAGAGATCCGGTCATCGAGGCCCCCTCGACTGCCCCTCACGACTCCTTCCGCATGTGCTGGGTCCACGGGAGGATGGCCCCACATTGCTCCTTTGAGCTTGGCCCACCCGGGCCCCGTGGGTGCCACCCACCCCAGGCCTAGCTTCTGGTTGGGGCCCTGGTAACACCAGTCTGGGCGACAAAACTGGCCTTCTTCTGGTGCTTATCATGGGAGGCTTCTGAACCGCTCTTAGTCTGACCTGTCTCCCAGAACCTGTTTGCCATGGGTGATTGTACCAGGGGCATGAAGCCCCCAAAAACATAGCTCCCAGGATTATTCGGGTGCTCAAACATCAGCCAAGAGGCCCATGGTGACTCTGGAAGAGCTGCAGAGATCCACAGCTCAGGTGGGGGAATCTGTTCACAGGACAACTATTAGTCGTGCACTACACAAATCTGGTCTTTATGGAAGAGTGCCAAGAAGAAAGTCATTGTTGAAAACCATATATAAGAAGTCTTGTTTACAGTTCACTAGAAGGACAGTTCATTTGGAGGACAGAGCAAACATGTGGCAAAAGGTGCTCTGGCCTGATGAGACCAAAATCTAACTTTTTGGCCTAAAAACAAAACACTATTTGTTGAGGAAAACTAACACTGCACATCACTCTGAAAACACCATACCCACAGTCAAACACGATGGTGGCAGCATCATGCTGTGGGGGTGCTTTTCTTCAGCTGGAACAGGGAAGCTGGTCAGAGTTGATGGGAAGATGGATGGAGCTCAATACAAGGCACTCTTGGAAGAAAACCTGAGACTGGGCGGAGGTTTACCTTCCAGCAGGACAACGATCCTAAACATGAAGCCAAAGCGACAATGGATTGGTTTAAAGCAAAACATATTCAAGTGTTAGAATGGCCCAGTCAATGTCCAGACCTAATTCCAATTGAGAATCTGTGGCAAGATCTGATCTCCATCAAATCTGACAGAGCTTGAACTGTTTTGCCAGGAAGAATGGGCAAAAATTTCAGTTTGTAGCTGGACTTGTAGTGAAGTGACACTTACAGATAGTGGTAAATTTAAGGATTTTGATAGTTTAAAGGCTGAATATTGGTTTGAAAATTATGACTTTTTCAGATATCTGCAATTGCTGAATTATTTTGAACATAACATGGGAGTCAAAACAGACCTTAATGATCCAATACTTACAATATTCTTGTAAGCTTATAAGAACTCTACAGTCAAAGGGGCGATTGCTAAGTCTGATAAAGGGTTTTTGTAAAAAAAAAAAAAAAAAAAAAAGTTATATTCAACAGAACCGCCACCTTAATGTGGTGGAGGGGTTTGAGCACCTGAATGATCCTCGGAGCAATGTTGTTGGGGGATCCATGCCTCTGTCTGACCCGTTTGCCATGGGTAACCCTAAGAGCGCTTCAGAAGCCCTTTATGATGAGCAAGGTTCACTATGTCACCCAGACCGACGTCACCAGGGCCCCACCCTAGAGCCAGGCCATGGGTGGGTGCTTGAGAGCGAGCACCTGGTGGCCGGGCCTTTCCCCACGGGGCGCACCGGGCTCAGCCTGAAGGAGCGATGTGGAGCCATCCTCCCGTGGCCTCACCACCTGCAAGAGGATCCGTAAGGGGCCAGTGCAGAGAGATCTGGGCTGCAGTCAAAAGCGGGGACCTCGACGACCAGATCTCTGGGCATGGAGACTAGCTCTGGGGACATGGAATGTTACCTCTCTGGGGTGGAAGGAGTCTGAGCTTGTGCAGGAAGTTGGGTGCTACCGACTAAATATAGTCGGCCTCACCTCCACACACAGCTTGAGTTCTGGAACCCAACTTATTGAGAGGGGCTGGACTTTCTCTGGCATTGCCCGTGGGGAGCAGCGATGGGCTGGTGTGGACTTGCTCACTGCCCCACAACTCACCCGCCACGTGTTAGAGTTTGCCCCGGTGAACGAGAGGGTTGCGTCCCTGCGCATTCGGGTCTGGGACAGGTCTCTCACTGTTGTGTCGGCCTACGGGCCAAACAGGAATGCAGAGTACCCAGCCTTCTTAGAATCCCTGGGAGGGGTACTAGACAGTGCACCGACTGGGGACTCCATTGTTCTCCTGGGGAACTTCAATGCCCATGTGGGTAACGACAGTGACACCTGGAGAGGCATGATCGGGAAGAAGGGCCTCCATGATCTGAACCCAAGCAGTGTGTTGTTATTGGACTTCTGTGCTCACCACAGTTTGCCCATAATGAACACCATGTTTGAGCTAGGTCGGAGGTCGATGATCGACTTTGTTGTCGTGTCATCTGATCTCCGGTATCCTGTGTCTTGGACACTCAAGGCAGAGCTGTCAACCGATCACCAACTGGTGGTGAGTTGGATCCGCTGGTGGAGGAGGAAGCCAGATAGACCTTGCAAGCTCAAGCATATCATGAGGGTCTGCTGGAGCCCTGTGTCAGGGGGTCTTCAACTCACACCTCCGGGAGAGCTTCTCCCTGATCCCCGGGGAGGTTGAGGACATGGACATGGACTCGAGTGGGCCATGATGTCTCTATTGTTGATGCGGCTGACTGGTGGAAGGAATACTTTGAGGATCTCTTCAATCCCACCGTCACGTCTTTCGAGGAGAAAGCAAAGACCGCGGACCCGGAGGCAGACTCGTCCATCACCCTGGCTGAAGTCAGTGAGGTGGTTACGCAAGCTCCTCGGTGGCAACGGTCTGAGGGTGGATGAGATCCATCCTGAGTACCTTAAGTCTCTGGATATTGTGGGGCTCTCTTGGCTGACATGTCTCCACAACATCCCGTGGCGGTCGGGGACAGTACCTCTAGACTGGCAGACCGGGGTGGTGGTCCCTCTGTATAAGGAGGGTGTGTTCCAATTATAGGGGAATCATACTCCTCAGCCTTCCTGGTAAGGTCTATTCCAGGGTACTGGAGAGGAGACTCTGACCGATAGTCAAACCTCGGATTCAAGAGGAGCAGTGTGGTTTTCATCCTGGTCACGGAACACTGGACCAGCTCTATATTCTCCATCGGGTCCTCGAGGGTTCATGGGAGTTTGCCCAACCAGTCCACATGTGTTTTGTGGATCTGGAGAAGGCATTCGACCGTGTCCCTCGTGGTGTCCTTTGGGGGGTGCTCTGGGAGTATGGGGTCTGGGGCTCTTTGCTAAGTGCTGTCCGGTCCCTGTATGACCAGAGCAGGAGCTGTGTTCGCATTGCCGGCAGTAAGTCAGACCTGTTCCCGGTGCATGTTGGACTCCGCCAGGGCTGCCCTTTGTCACCGGTTCTGTTCATTGTATTTATGGACAGAATTTCTAGGCCCTGGTTTAGGGACCACAAGATCGCATCTCTGCTTTTTGCAGGTGATGTTGTCTTGATGGCTTCATCAAACCAGGACCTGTTACATTCACTGAGGCGATTTGCAGGTGAGTGTTAAGCAGCTGGGATGGAAATCAGATCCTCTAAATCCGAGGCCATGGTTTTCAACCAGAAAAAGGTGATTTGCCTTCTCCAAGTGGGTGGAGAATCCCTGCCTCAAGTGGCGGAGTTCAGGTATCTCAAGGTCTTGTTCACGAGTGAGGGAAGAATGAATAACACAAGGATTGAATTCATCCGCTTTTTTGTCTGAGATGTGGAAATTACTGCACTTAACAGCTCATGTTAATGTAAATGGCTAATGCTAGCAGGTTTACATAGAAACAGATTATTTGAAAGTGTTTTAATCATAATCAAGAATCAACAGTGCGCTAAAACATCCCTTCTTTCTGCTTTCATTCAGTCGTTTTGTGTCCAGTTAAAAACGTACCACTGTCCACTGTTGTTTTTCAAATTCCCGCAATGCACTCTGGTCTATACCGACCAGTCTAATGACCAAAACTGGAAACTACTAATTTTTAGTGTTCTACTTTTCATCAACTGGACATCTGGACACCACTAAAAATGGCGTGACCTCTAAATAGTGTCCTAAGTAGGGAATAGTGTGGACATTTGGACACAGCCTTAGATTCTTTAAGCAAGAATGCATGTGATCATATGAGTGCAATGTGTGTCTGATATGGTATTACAATAAAATAAATGCTGAGAGGAACATAAAAAGTAGTTTCATATCCACAGAAACAAGTAACCTTATCGGAACGTTACACAAAAAAATTCTCCAAAAAATCTACCTAAACAGCACACACACACACAAAATACAGTTTATCTCCATTAAAAAGAACATTGCCCATTACTTTGTTGATCCCCGTGCCCCTGCTCATTTTGGGCCGACCCGCACTGTCCTTTTGAAGGGCCGTAAGTGTGGGCCTCTATGCCTGTGACAAAACCTCTTACTGGGGTTGAAGTCTCAGGGGGAGAATGAAAATGAAAAAGAAAAATGTTGCTATCTGCTGTTTGTAATTACTTTACTACAGGAGGCTATAGCGTCAAAGCTAACAGCCATATGTCCTCTACTGGCAGCACTAGGTAAACAAACAGTGGGGGGCATCATCTGAAATGAATAGTTTGTGTTCAGTTTGAAGGTATTGAAATTTTAAGGGCAAAACATTGAACAATACACAGAATGCATGTAGAAAGTCAAGATATCTACATTTTGACAATTTGACAGCAATGAAAAAAAAGATTGAGAATATACACAACATCAGATTTACAGTTAACTTAGGCTGTATATCATGGCTGTATATCATACTCTATCCTCTGAGTAGTGGAGCTTTCAAACCCCCAAATATTTGCAAACTAGCTTATTTTCCATATAATAGGTTGTTTTCACACTACCACTAGTTAGGTCAACATAAAAGGGTGGTCGCACTGAGAGTGATGTCTTTGGGCCAGTGTGAATCCTGCAGTAGCATTTTGGACCAGAGTAAATGGCTGCTCCAAGACCACTTGAAACAGGTGGTCTCTGAGCGGCTCTGAAGCAGGGCGAGTGTGGTGTGAACATGGATGTGTATGTGTGGCACTCTGAATTGAGTTCTACACATCAGTTTGGGATGGCTCTTGTTAAAAGCCATCAGAAGACGCAGAACGTCATGATGATGACATGAATCTAATTAGTCGAAGATATATTGGGTCACAATATTGTCCATTTGATTTACTCTGCTCCAATCCTCACCTCTACCATGCACAAGATACAACTATTGGTCACTATAGAAACATCATTATCAACACTACCTCAATATTACAATGTCATAATGTAAATCTTGCGCTTGTGGGGCCTTGCTAGCAAAAGGTGGTCTGATTTGCACATCCCTATGTGCTTGCCCATTAGTTCTGACCCCTCAGTCTTAATGATATGACATTTGACCTTCTAAGGTTTTTATAGACAGAATAAACATTGTTTGTGTTTATGTTATTTGCATACGTTTTGTAAACACAAGCAGTAAAATAACAGCTTTGACCTTTGCTAGTGAGTTATAGAGGAGAGCACGGGGGGTAAATGTGCTATTCATATTGATATTAAAGAGAGGGTACTATGCAAAATCTTTTCTTTCTTTTTTTTTTGCTATAATGTTCTCTCATCAAAAACATGTTTGAAGAGATTTTAGATGTCATCCATGCATGTTTGAGTATTTGAGCAATCTCTCCCAGGCCCTATTTGAATCCCTCTTACTTTTAGCTGTAAGATACTGTCTAATGCTCCACCCACAAGCCTATTTCAACCATATTCCCACATAATTCTCCATAAATATACAAAAACATGATACAAAACTGTACATACCAACTTCACAGACCTGATGTGATGTGCTGTAGTTTCATTAGCAGGATGCAAGCTGATTGTATTGTGATAGTGCTCTGAAGAGAGAGTGATGCTGAGAACAAAGGTCCTCTGAGTCCTCCAGAGTGCCAAAAACAGAAGTGAAACTTCTGTTTTCTAAAATATGTTTATAGGTTCTCGACAAATATAACATTTTCAAAATAATAAAAGGTAACATGGTGATCTAAATATGTTATGTGTTAGCAGTTAATACACCACAGAAGTAAAATGCCTCATCTTTACAGGTTAAAATTGAGCTGTTCAGAATTCTTTCATGGAATTTGCTGTGTCAGATTGCAATTTTTTTTAGCTGGTTTATGGTTAATATCTTTGCAGTTACTGGGCTTATCTACATGAAACAAAACTTGGCACAAATTTGAATGCCCTCTGAACACACAAAAAAACAAACAAACAGGAAAAACAAAAGGTTACATTATTTCTATACAACAGCTTCAGAAAGTGATGCAATTATTCAACCCCAAAGACATGACTGTTGTCAGTTAAATGGACTTTAAAGGAACTGTATGTAAGATTTTGATTTCAAATTTCATAAATATGACCTGTGTTTCCAGATATGAGCTAGACATGTTCAAATGAAATATAGCTTTTACTGGTAAGAATTATAATGCTGATTTACTCTTAAATCAGCATTATAAAAACAAAAAAAACAAACAAAAAAACATTGGATATGATATGATAAAAAACACTGGATATCATATGATATAATCATGGTATAAGTTGGTGTTTTGGTTCTCAAGATGACTTTCCAATCAGAAAGCAGAATGAGCCTCACACGAGTCTCTTATTTGGGTTGCCAGTTCCAATGCTGAAATCCTGTTGGTTTAAACCTACAAAGCCTCTCTCTGATCTTGATCATCACTACCTAAACCCCAGCACCTGCAGGGCAACGACAAAAGCTTGTATGCATCCTCGATCTGCAGGTTAAGGCAACCCTGACTCTGTTGTGATTGTGGTAGCTTTTTAAAACAGTAAGAGTGCAGGCTATATACAGTTCCTTTATCTGTCAGATTGCATAATTGTTGACCTGGTTTATGGTTAATGTCTCTGTAATTAGGTTACTATTCAACTCTCAAAACATGATTGTTGTAGAGTTATTTAAAGTATCGAAAATCTGATACCAAAACTAGTATCAAAACTAGAAACTCATTTGAGCAGGTATCTATAATAAAAAAGTCACATTTATAGAACAGAAATTAACCCTTTCTGAAGAGCTTTAGAATGATCTTGAGCTGTATCAGAACAGGTATAAGACCACATAGACTAGTATACACATCATGGACCACTATGGAACCTACCTAGACAACTGAGGGATTACACAAATATAAGACCACATGATAATACAAAAGAAGGTACGATTATTTAATGTTGAAAATCATATTCTATTGTGTAAATAAAGAGTGTGTTTTGTCAGCATTATAGTATCTGAATTGGTATCGAGATCATCAATTGGTATCAAAATCAAGTTTGAACTTTTAACATTGTTCCAACACAAGTCTTTATAATTAGGTTTTTCTTTCACAGTGGCCTCAGAAATTGGTGTAATTCTTATATTCAATTCAATTCAACTCTTATAACATGATAGTTGTCAGTTCAACAGACTTTAAGCCATAAGATAAAATATCTGAGTTAGCCTATCTAACGTCTCAATTGAGAGCCTGTATTTAAATCAAGCAGAAAAGGGCCTGGGTCTCCCAGAGGAGCAGCTCTCCTACGCAGGAAAACTTTACTTAATTATAAAGGCATTTGGTGGTTTACAACAGGTTTAATCATGTGGGATGAAGAAGAACTGTGTAAAAATAGTCTCAGGTACAGACAGTGTAGAGAGTTCAAAGTACTAGTGACTAATACCTCAAGTATACTGAAACCTGGGAAGAGATGTCACAACACAGTAAACGGCACAGCAAATGATAGACACCGAGAGGGACCATGAAACTTCCTGCTATGAGGCACAATGTCAAACCAATATTCCACCTTGTATGTCAGTGAGTTGAATGTCTAAATCTGTACTGCATTTTGGACGCAGAAGCCTATCCCATTTAAAGGCCATTATGCTACTTTTCTGCTTCTCTCTATGGAGATATTATTGCATTATCTGGATGATACCCAGCATGATATTAGACTTGTCTATCTCTATAAATCTCCATGGAAACGAGCAGGTGCTGGAACCTCAGAAGAAAAGTTACATAGTGCAGCTTTACTAAATATAATATAATATCACATTAATAGAATGACTTTTGATACGTGATGTAACTAATAGATTTACATCAGAATCAGAATCAGAATCAGAAGACTTTTATTGCCATAGTTTGTGAACACAGTTCACAAACTAGGAACTTGATTCGGTGAAAAAGTGCAACATAAACACACTGAATAAATACAAATACAAATAAGGGCATGCACAAAGTTAAAAAGATATGCTTAAAAAAAAAAAATCAAATGAAATACTTAAAGGGAGAAAATATGTACAACAGCAGCATCAGAACAACAGTGCAAAGTGGCTTATTAAAGTGACCGATGTTATTAAGTGTCCAGTTTAGTGCAGATATTATTAAGTGTTCATGAGACAAACAGCAGAGGGGAAGAAACTGTTCTTATGGCGAGAGGTTCTGGTCCCAATGGACCGTAGCCTCCTGCCAGAGGGAAGTGGCTCAAATAGTCCATGTCCAGGGTGAGAAGTGTCAGCTGCTATACGGCCTGCTCGCCCCCGAATCCTGGAGACGTACAGGTCCTGTATAGATGGAAGGCTGCAGCCAATCACCTTCTCAGCAGAGCGCACAATGCGCTGCAGTCTCTGCCTGTCCCTGGCAGTGGCCCCAGCGAACCACACAGTGATGGAGGAGGTGAGGATGGACTCAATGATGGAAGTGTAAAACTGCACCATCATCTGGACTGGCAGCTTGAGTTTCCTCAGCTGCCGCAGGTGGAACATCCTCTGTTGGGCTTTCTTGATGAGGGAGCCGATGGTCGGCTCCCACTTGAGATCCTGGGTGATGCAGGTGCCCAGGAAGCGGAAAGAGTCCACAGTGGTGATGGGAGAGAGCGTCAGGGTGAGGGGAGGCAGGGGGGCTGTGACTTTCCTGAAGTCCACAATCATCTCCACTGTCTTCTGGGCGTTGAGCTCCAGGTTGTTGCTGCTGCACCAGGACACCAGCCGGTCCACCTCCCTCCTGTAGGCAGACTCATCGCTGTCCAAGATGAGTCCGATGAGGGTGGTGTCATCCGCAAACTTAACCAGTTTGACGAAGTCATGGCTGGAGGTGCAGCAGTTGGTGTACAGGGAGAAGAGCGGGGGAGAAAGTACACAGCCCTGTGGAGATCCTGTGCTGATAGTCCGAGTGTCCGAGACATTCTTCCCCAGCCGCACGCGCTGTCTCCTGTCTGTCTGGAAGTCAGTGATCCACCTGCAGGTGGAGTCAAGCACGTTGAGCTGAGCGAGCTTGTCCTGGAGCAGAGCAGGGAGGATGGTGTTGAATGCAGAGCTGAAGTCCACAAACAGGATCCTGGCGTAGGTTCCCGGGGAGTCCAGATGCTGGAGGATGAAGTGAAGGGCCAGGTTAATGGCGTTGTCCACAGACCGATTGGCTCTGTAGGCAAACTACAGAGGGTCCAGGAGGGGGGAGGTGAGGGACTTGAGGTGGTGTAGGACCAGGCGCTCAAATGACTTCATGACTACAGACGTCAGCGCCACAGGTCTGTAGTCATTAAGTCCAGTGATCCTGGGCTTCTTGGGGACGGGGACAATGGTGGACAGCTTGAAGCAGGCTGGGACATGACATGACTCCAGGGAGGTGTTAAAAATGTCCGTGAAGACGGGAGCCAGTTCCTCAGCACAGTGTCTAAGGGTGGAAGGAGAGACACCGTCTGGGCCCGCTGCCTTACGGGGATTCTGCTTCCTGAAAAGCTTAGTCACGTCCTGCTCCACAACTGTGAGGGCAGTGGGGGCAGTTAAAGTTAAGTTATAGTTTATTGACCCCTTGTGAGGGTTCAATAAAGTATGCATTTGACCCATCTGCCAACCAGTGCCACGGGACGACCTGTCAGGAGCAGTGATCCATTTCCAGCTAGTCTTGGTCAGGACTACCTTATATGTATATATTTGACCTATGGCGCATTTTTGAGTTGACAGGGGAAACTGCCGTGCCTGGAGGAAACCCACCCAAATGCATGGAAAAACATGCAAACTCTGCACAGAAACCCTGAACCTTCTTGCTGTGAAGTGTGAATACTGGCCATTCAGCCACTGTGCAAACATTGCAATTCAAAGATGTCTGACTTACTGACAAAGGAAGTCTCCCCAAGATAGCCTCTGCGTTTGAGCACAACCTCCAGGAACTTGGCCTCCTCCTGCACCACGTACTGAGGCTGCTCCAGAGAGACCCAGGCCCAGTGTAGCCGGAAGTGGTGGTGCTTCACACGGTTTCCCCCTGCAATATGAACACAGAGTTTGCAGTTAGAGCGGTTTACTGAATGAGAAACGTTGGTGAGACAGACATTGGCAATGAGATGAAGGGAAAGAACGATAGCTCTGTAAATTTTCATAGATGATGACTAATACACAAGAACTGCACCAATCAAGTCTAAACCTGAAATAAATAAGACTAAACCAGGTCTAACCCAGACCAGGACTAAACCAGTTCTGACCCAGGTCTTAACTAGATGACAGGCCTAAGCCAGGAATAAACTAGGTTGCAGGTCAAACCCAGGACTATACTAGGTAAACCAGGTCTAACCAAGGGCTTAACTAGATCTAAACCAGGCCTAACCCAGAATTCAGAAAAGTCTTAAGTCTGTTTTAGACCCAGGTCTAAAACAAGAAAGGTGGGTAAAGTGTCTTTCCCAAGGACACAACAGTATGCAATTGGCTCTTCCAACCTGGTCACCTCTGATAAACAAAGCAGACAGTTAACCACCTCACAACACCGAGATTAAACCAGGTCTAAACCAAGACTAAACCAGCTGTAAACCAGGTGTAAACCAGGACTAAACCAGAACTAACCCGGACTAATCCAGGACTAAACCAGGACTAAACCAGGAATAAGGAAAGGCTAATCCAAGTAGAACAAAGAACTAAACAAGTAACAGAGTGCTAAACCAGCTTGATCAGTGCATAAACCAAACACCAATACAATTGAATATATTATTAGGAACACATGCAATTACTTCGCACATTACAGACTGGGTTTCCAGTGCATAGTTTTCAGTCTAACTGGTTCCTGTTTAATTAAGATAAAGGTGCTTTGTAAGCTGCTTTTAGAGTAGTACAAATGTTAGCAAATTGCTGAAAGTGTAGCTGTTTTTGAACACTATGGCGAGTACTTACATCAATCAATCAATCAATCAATCAATCAACCATCAAACATCTTCAATTCAATGTATTTTTGCAAAGCCCAAAATCACAGCAGCAGGTAGCTCTTAGGGCTTAACAGGATCATTGATTTAACCAACAAAAAGCTAAAAAATCCAACAGTGTAACTGAAATCAGTCAATGACAGACAGATTAACCAACATTCACAGAAAACAAGCAAATGGAAAACTGTCCCAGAACATCCATGTTCTTCTCCTTCTGCAGGAAAAACAAGAGAAACCTCACTGGGAATAAGAGAAATCTTGAGGACAACCACAGTGAAGGAGAGCTCCACTCCCATGGACGAGCAGGCTCAATCACTCTATGATACTGTATATTAAACAATGTATAATAATAGTATTTCTTACCAATGCTGAAGTGATTATGTATGTGTAAGCAATGGGTGTCTTGCCCATGCCTTGAACACAGCCAAATGTGGTCACTGGTTTTTCAGCAAAAGTCCAAACCCTATGACCACAGTCAAGTTTGACAATGAAATAACACTTCCAAAATCTATTACTGGATGCCATAGGTTTAAAATCTATAAATCCTGGAGTAGTTTGGATTAGCTCTCATCAATCCTTGCTATCATATTCTTTTGTCATCTTTTCAAGGGTCATCTGAAAAGAGTAATTTGCCTATAGTTCTTCATGACTTGTTAATCTGGTCTGAGCTTGTTTAATCCTGTGGCACTGGGAGAGGCCCTTCTGTAACTCAGTTCAAAGAGGACAGAGGAGCAATGATTCCATACCTGCACCTTCACTGCAGTGAACAGGGCTTGGAACAGTGCTGGAGTGAACAATGGATAATTTGATTTACATGAGAACTTAATTAAATAAACTTCACAATTGATTTTTTTTTTTTTTTTTGTATTTCATATTTCCATTTTATATAGATTGATAATTAATTATATATTTATAACATTTTACAATACATTTACTTCTCATAACATGAAAAACTTGACTTTTTTTTTTTTTTACATATAGTATTATTTTTCTTGGGATTTGACAGTATATGTCTGGGAGAGCGTCACATGTACATCTGTCCCACAGACCCTCCACTCAGTCCGCTTCCTCTGTCTGTGACACATTGACCACAGTAACACATATGGTGTGAGGGCGCATACATTTACTGACTGACAGGATTAGGGAAGACACACATGGCTTAGTTTCAATTATATTATTATTATTATTATTAGTTAAAACTAGCCTGGCAAACCAACTGTATGCTGTATCAAATTGGTCTAATTATTCTAAGTTCTTCTAAGGCTGTAACAATATGCATGTGACAGTGTTTTAATGTATGCCTTTATTTTATTTTTTTTGACTGAGCAAAGATTTTCCTATGTAAGTTTTAATAGTGTGGCTGTTTTTTGTAAACTAGGTGAATGAAAGCAGCTTTGTGTTGCGTGTGCTGCATCTAGCGGCCACTGCAATTTCAACTACTATGTGACATCACACAGGACTGCCCTGTCTAAAGCCAGGTGTTTCTTATTACAAATGCCTGATGTTTGTAAACAGATACTTGAAGTGTGGATATCTGTTACACCAATCACACTGCTCCTTATACCTTCACACCCCACCCTTCCTTCCCCTCTCTTCTTTAGTCCTCCAGGTACTATCCAAGTTTAGCAGCTCCATTTGCTACGTGGTTGTGGGTAAACTTAGGTGTTTAATCCCAATTTATTTTAGTATATTCAATACAATTATAACTGTCTGCTTCTGCATTAAATGTTTGTCTAAACATTTCTTTAAAGGTGCACTGTGAAATGTTTCTGGATGTTTTGCGATGATTGAATGGGCTTCCACTTTGTCCCAGCTCAGGTCACTTCAGGTCGACTTGTTTTTGTTGAGTTACTTTCACTTCGCCTTGACTTAGTCCACTATAATTCAACTCCATTTAACACAGAAAATATTCCTCAAACTTTATGTGCATAAAACTGACTCAAAAATGTATCACAACTAGAAAATAAAACAGGTGGTGGTTATTTAGGTAGATTTATGTAAGTTCAAGGACACGCAGGCGGATTTATTTTCCCATGGTTAAGACTTCTCCATCTTAGGTCAGTCAATGTGCACATGGGCAGAAAAATCAACTAAGCTCTATTAGACAATGTATATAAAAGTTCTTTAAAGACTTCATGTGGCCATACCGGCTGTAACCATACTGGCTTGTCACAGCCTAATCATGTCAGATCAGCAGGGCTGGGCCTGTTAGTACTTGGATGAGAGACAGCTGGGAATGCCAGGTACCACAGTGGAGCACCAGTGTTGTTGACTTACTGTCCAAGGCAAGCCACCACCCACATTATCTAGAATGAATGTGATGTGTGCATGACAGTTGGTGGTGGCTGGAGGGACCAATGGTGCAGATTGGTAGTGTCACTTCTGTCAGTCTGCCCCAGGGCAGCTGTGACTACAGTAATAGTTTACCATTGGTGAGTGTGGAGTCAATGAATAATGCACTGTGAAGCACGTTGAGTTTCTTGAAAGGTGGTATATTAATACAAGGCATTGGTATTATTAGGCCCGAGCCTGATTTACATCAGAATCAGAATCAGAATCAGAATCACTTTTATTGATCCCCGAAGGGAAATTCTCTTAGTTAACCGATGCCACAACCACAGGATAGAATTAAGAATAAAAATAACAAAATAAATAAATAGATCATCTCACAAAAATCACACACTATTTACATCTATGTACAAAATGGAATATTGGAATATTGAAGTGTTTGGTTACAGAACGGAGTTTAACAGTTTGATGGCGACAGGCAGGAAAGATTTCCTGTGTCTCTCAGTGGAGCAGTGTGGCAGTAACAGTCTGTGGCTGAACGAGCTCTTCAGATTGGCCAACACCTCGTGGAGGGGGTGGAGGGGAGAGTCCAGAATAGTCCTGACTTTGGTCAACATCCTCCTGTCCGACACAACAGTCAGAGAGTCCAGCTCCTCCCCCACAACATGACCAGCCTTCCTGATGATCTTATTGAGTCTATTTGTGTCCCTCACGCGCAGACTGCTGCCCCAGCAGACCACAGCGTACATGATGGCACTGGCCACCATAGACTCATAGAACATCCTGAGCATCGTCCTGCAGATGTCAAAGGACCTCAGCCTCCTCAGGAAATAGAGGCGGCTCTGGCCCTTCTTATAGACTGCGTCCACGTTTCTGCTCCAGTCCAGTTTATTGTCCAAGTACACTCCCAAGTACTTGTACTCCTCCACCACGTCCACACTGACCCCATGGATGGAGATGGGAGTCACAGCCGCTTTGGTCCTCCTCAGGTCCACCACCAGTTCTTTTGTCTTGGTCACGTTGAGTTGAAGGTGGTTCTTCTCACTCCACGTGACAAAGTTGTCCACAACAGTCCTATACTCCCTCTCGTCACCACCGCTGATGCATCCCACCACTGCAGAGTCATCAGAAAACTTCTGAAGGTGGCAAGTCTCACTGCAGTAGCTGAAGTCCGTGGTGTAGAGAGTGAAGAGGAAGGGAGAGAGGACTGTCCCTTGTGGAGCCCCGGTGTTGCTGACCACTCTGTCTGACACACAGCCCTGTAAGCGTACATACTGTGGTCTTCCAGTGAGATAGTCCACATGGCCACGCCTCAAAAAAGTCAATGGGACATGATAAAAAAAAAAAAAAAGTTTGTCATAATCCAATGAAATCTGGTACAGTCATTCTTAACCCTAAGCAAAAAATTCTATGCCTATCTCCTACGCCATTTTGAATCAAAATATGCAGATGGCCAAAATCTAGACCTTGTACTTTAGCGAACTTGTCCTAGGGTTTTTATCCAACAGACTCCAAACTGAGGCAGCAACATTAGGACATATCTGGGATCAAAGAGACCAATTGTTAAAAAAGTTTATCCAATCTAAATTGACCACAGACAGATTAATCTATACAACAATGAGAAATAGGGTAATAGTAGAAATGAGAAGGGCAAAAGCAAAATTTTTTATTGCAATTATGGAAAACGCTAATGGTAATGGAACACTAATCTGGCAGAATATTAATAAACTTCTAGTGAAGCAGAAAGGGAAAAATTGTGATTTAGAACTAAAGATCAGGGGTGAGCTTGTTAAAGATCCTGCTCTATTAGCAGAAGAGCTTAACTCTTTCTTTATACGGTCTGTGGAAGAAGTAGCAGCATGTTTTTCTACACCTGATTTATTATGTGTCTCTACAACAAACCAAGAAATATTTCAATTAAAGCAAATATCAGAGACTGAAGTTATAAATATTATTAGTGCTATGAAAAACTCCAAAGCCAAGGATCACCTGGGTTTTGATGCTGGATTCTTGAAATCACACAAAATGGCTCTAGCAAGTCCAATCGCACATCTAATTAATTTATCTGTGAAACATTCCATTGTACCACAGACCTGGAAGATGGCTATTGTAACACCGATTTTTAAAGCTGGTGATAAAAATAATATAAATAACTATAGGCCAATCAGTATATTGCCAGTGTTTTCCAAAGTACTTGAAAAATGGGTTGCAAAGCAGTTAATTGAACATCTCAACAGTGGCTCAACTCCTTTGCATCCCATGCAATTCGGCTTTCGTCAACATCATTCTACTGAGTCTGCAATAACGTTTCAAGAAAAAGTCAAAAGTAAATTGGATAAAAATAATTACGTAGGAGCAGTATTTTTAGACCTGAGAAAAGCATTTGATGTTGTGAATCATACTGTACTTCTGTCAAAGTTGTACTATTTTAATTTTTCTGACTCTGCCATAAAATGGATGGCTTCATACTTGTCTAATAGGAAACAGTGTACTGTGGTCAATGGAGTGAAATCGTCTTTTGTAGACTGTCCACTAGGGGTCCCCCAGGGATCGATTCTGGGGCCCATTTTATTTTCTCTTTTCATTAATGATTTGCCAGATGTTTGTGAGGATGTGGACATACAGTTATATGCTGATGATGCAGTGATCTATACAAGTGCAAAATCGCCAGAAGAAGCAGCTCAAACTCTCTCATCAGCACTAAGACATATTCAGAGTTGGCTTACCAGATCCTGCCTTCTCCTAAATACGCAGAAAACAGTCTGCATGATCTTTTCCAAAAAAGTTATGAACATCAGTCGTTCTAATGTTTATTTTGGAGATCATGAACTTAAACTAGTAACAGAATTTAAATATCTGGGTGTGCTGTTGGATTCCACACTGTCCTTTAAAAAACATGTTAAAATGATATCTCAAAGACTTAATTTTAACATCTCTAATTTTAATCAAATAAGAAGAGCTCTGACTGATGAAGCTGCTATGAAATTTCTGCACTGTATGATCTTTTCCCATGTAAGCTATTGCATAACAAGCTGGTCTCTTACAGGTGTGACAATCCTAAAACCAATAGAAGCTTTATATAAAAAAGCTTTGAAAATTCTAGACAAAAAACCTTTCACCTACCATCATTGTAATATCCTTTCAAAGTATAACTTGTTGAACTTTGAAAACTTTATTAAATTTAAAAATGCCTGTCTAATATACAAGTGCTTACATGGGCTGGCACCACCGCCTCTAAAAGAACACATTAAATACAAAACTGCATCACGAACAACCAGAACCACAAGCAGGGGTGACTGTGAGGTTCCTGTGAGAAGAACTACTTTTGGTCAAAAGGTTCTGTCATTTAAAGGTTGTGTACAGTGGAACAGTCTTCCCATTTTTGTAAGGGAGGCACCCACTTTTACTACATTTAAAAGGTATTTAAAGGAGTGGCTTAGATCAACACAAACATGTGAACACAATTCATAGTTACTCAGTTTTAGCTTTACATAAAATACTCGACTTATAGGACTTGTACAATACACCTTGCACTTTAGGTTATGTGCAATACACTTTGCACTTTAGAACTTGTGCAATACACTTAGCACTTTAGAACTTGTGCAGTACACTTAGCACTTTAGAACTGGTGCAATACACTTAGCACTTTAGAACTCGTGCAATACACTTAACACTTTAGAACTCGTGCAATACACTTAGCACTTTAGAACTGGTGCAATACACTTAGCACTTTAGAACTGGTGCAATACACTTAGCACTTTAGAACTCGTGCAATAAACACAGCACTTTAGGACTTGTGCAATACACACAGCACTTTAGGACTTGTGCAATACACACAGCACTTTAAAAGTTGTAGTAACCCTCCTGAGTTTATGTTTTTGACTTGGCTTCTGTCCTTTTTCTGTATTTGACTGTATTTTGTGTATGTTGTATTTTATGTTAAATGTGACCATCAACCTGTCCAGGGACAACAGATGGAAACTAGCCTGTGTCTAAAAGCTGGCATATTTACATATGTATCTTATGTTCATTAATATGCACTGTCCCTGAGTCTCAGAGCGTGATCATGACGAGCTTTTAACGAAGCAGTCATTTTGAAACTAAAAAAAATCCTTGAAACTTGAAAGAAACATTTCCACATTCAAACTACCCAATGTGGTGTTTGTTTAATTTAATGACGTGGAGATAATGATATGCTACTTAAACTTCTATCTTTAAAAATAGCTCTCCAGCGCCCCCTGCACAGTTGTAATAGGGCAGAAAATCTTTGTTTATCATTGACTAATCAAATTTGCTGAGCACACCCTTCATGTGAGTAAAAAAGTCTAAATAGTCATACTTCTATTTACAATCGTGTTGCCATGGCAACATCCAACATTTGTCATAGAAATACATGAGTTTTGGTTAACTGGGATAAAAAAAAAAAGTAGTTTGTCACAGACCATTAAAATTGAGTACATGTATTCCACACATCATACTGAACAAAAAAGTCAGTGAAGACATACCTCAATTTCCAACCATGCAGGTGTGACAATGTCAGAAATACTCTCATTGGAATGAATGGAGTAGTAACAGAGGCGGTGATTTTGGGTGGAGGAGTGGCGTGTACCCCACGTTCACAAGGGATGGCAAGGGCCTTCATCGCCGCACCCGGCTTTAATTACGACTATAATTGTGATTATGATTATTATTATTACAATTTTTTGCCTGGCAAGTCCAGACTGATCTCTCTCTTTATACAATAGCATGTCAGTCTGCTCGCCACTCCATCGCATTTCAAACCAGAACCAAACATGATCGTCCAATC
Source organism: Periophthalmus magnuspinnatus (assembly GCF_009829125.3). NCBI lineage: Eukaryota > Metazoa > Chordata > Actinopteri > Gobiiformes > Gobiidae > Periophthalmus > Periophthalmus magnuspinnatus. The sequence goes on along the minus strand of NC_047138.1, from coordinate 21,181,916 downwards.
AGATTTCTTTATTTTTTATTTCTTTATTTTTTTTTTTCTTTATTTATTTGACAGGGACCATGTACAAATTCATTAATCTTACAAGGAAAAGATGATTTGTACCAGATTTAGCTACTGCTACTTTCCATCTGCAGTCCCTGGGCAGGTGAACACACATTAAAAAACACATATCAAATTTCATTTCAGTGATGCATGTGAAATAAGGTCCTCACGGGTCATCTATCATTCACAAACAAATAAAAATTTCTCTGATTAAAAGAGTTTAGTGCTTTGATATTTTTTTGTACAGAAATGTTTCAGTCCTCAATGCTCTTGTCCCCAGTCATATTTTTTCCTATCTCATTCCTTGAAAGTAGCCATATTTCCTTTGATACAGACGGATCATGTATGTCCCTGATTGGTTAATACACTGCCAATCATGCCCATTTGAACTGGGAGATTCACCAGACACTTCATAAGGTACTGAAGACGAACATTCATTATTCAGTAAATAAAACAATTAACAAACCTACAGTTATTGCAGTGGATACTAATATTTTGTCAGAAAAAGTTGCTCCAGATTAGACCATAAAATGTATAATAGAAATGGAATAAGGGAGTGTGACGTCAACCCTTCATTTGGTTGCAACAAAATGAGGCTCAACTCTAGAAAGAGTAGTCAAACTACAAATGTTAAGGTTATCCTTTGTTCTTGCATTTTCTTTGGTTACCCTGTTTCTGTGTAAACTCCGCACACCCGACTGGGCGACAGGTGCGTAGGAGGTGAAGCACTTGTCTAAAAACTAAAGAAAAACTCCCGCACACTGTCTCACTCTTAATGCAATTTTATTCCATACAACGTTTCAGTCGCTCTGACCTTCTTCAGGTATGAGGACAGCCCCTTCCGCTCCCCTTATATAAATCAAGGGACCGCCCCCTATAGTTTAATCAACCAATGGTCGTAAGACACATGTATTCACAATCAGAACCCTGTTGCCTTGGTTTCAGATGATAATCTAAAGCTCTGATGTATGCAATCATTACACATCTTATGGAACAATATATATGTATTTTATTTATGTTCTCATTATATGCTTTTATGTCCTGTCTGCCTCTGAATACCTCATTATTATTAATGTATTATGTGTTATGGAAAAGAACATACAGACCATAAGCATGTCTGTGGAGGCTTTATGATAATACAAGGATTGACAGAGGTTGATATCTGGGAGCGGGAGTGCGGTGCCGATCTGCAGGTCGGAGCCCCCGCTCTGAATAGTGTGGCTCTGGTCTTCCCCCAGACTCTGCGACAGCGTCGCCATGTCTTTTTCCTCCGACGGAAAGAGCGGGGGCTGATAACCAAGGGAGGTTTGGAAAGGGGCATACCCGTAGCCAAACTCACCAAAGAATTGTGCGTAATCGATCCAGGGTAAGAATGTGCTCCAGGCTGAAGGGTTGGAAGATACCACACATTGCAACGCTGTCTCCAAGTCCTGGTTTGCCTGCTTGGTTTATACCATTGGACTGGGGATGGAAACTGGACGTTGAGGCTGACAAATGCGCCACACCTGGAGGTGAGTGCTACGGTCCGAGACAATATCCGAGGGGATACCATGCAGCCAGAACATGTGGTTAGTAATCTGGTCGGCTGTTTCCTTGGTGGAGCTTTGGCAGGGCGATGAAGTGGGCTGCCTTGGAGAAGCGATCGATGATGGTGAGGATGACCGTGTTGCCTTGGGACAGCGGGAGGCCTGTGACGAAGTCCACCGCCACATGGGATCAAGGCCACTTCGGAACCGGAAGCGGATGCAGCAGGCCGGACAGTGGTGAATGGGAGGCCTTACCCCTGGCACACACCTGGCACGTGGAGACAAAAGCCCTGGTGTCCCTGTCGAAGGTAGGTCACCAGAAATGACGTTTCAACAGCAAGAGGGTGCGATTGGCTCCTGGATGACAGGCGAACCGAGAGCTATGGATCCATTCCAGGGAGCCTTGGAGTGGGCAGCATCTGGAACAAAAAGAGTACTAGGTGGGCCATTACCTGGATCAGGGTCATTGCATTGGGCCTCCCGGACCAAGTCTTCGATCTACCAGTGGACGGCTGCAACAACACAGGTAGGTGGGATGATGGGTTCTGGGTCAGTGATGGACTCCCCCCTAAGCAAACTGAAGAGAAAGGGTGTATGGCTTGACATTCCCGGACGGTAGGTGAGAGTAAAATTAAACTGACTGAAAGAATAAGGACCAACGGGCTTGACGGGAATTGAGGCATTTGGCAGATTGAATGTAGGAAAGATTCTTATGGTCAGTCCATACCAAGAATGGTTGCTCCGCCCCTTCCAACCAGTGCCGCTACTCCTCCAACGCGAGCTTGACAGCCAGTCGCTCGCGATCCCCCACATCGTAGTTCCTTTCTGCTGGCGACGAATGACGAGAGAAGAAAGCACAGGGAAACAAACGATTGTGGGGTTCAAACCTCTGGGAGAAGACCGCCCCAACTCCAGCAACCGGATCGGTGCGGAGGTGAAGAGGCCCTTCAATTTGTTGAAGGCGGACTGGGCTTCGGAGTTCCAAGTGAACTGTCTGGAAGGAGAAGTGAGTTTGGTGAGAGGTGAAACCACACAGGTAAAGTGTAGATGAACCGTCTATAAAAGTTGGAAAAACCAATAACACTCTGGAGTTGTTTTCGGTTATTGGGTATCAGCCAGTCAGTCACAGCTTTAATTTTCTCTGGGTCAGCTCTCACCTGTCCACGCCCCACGATGAATCCCTGGAAACTGACCTCATCTGGGTGGAACTCGCACTTTTCGGGGCATTGGTTAGTCCAAAAGGTGTGTCCCAATGGGTTCTTGAAGGCAGTCTTCAACTCGCCCCCCTCCCTTATGCACACCAGGGGGTACGCGTTCCGCAGGTCAAGTTTTGTAAAAATGGTGGCACCGTGGAGTGGTGTAAAGACAGAGTCAATGAGAGGAAGAGGGTATTTATTTTTTACGGTGATGTTGTTAAGGCCCCTGTAGTCAGACGGATAATGCCTGCTGCTAGTGAATCTCGGATGTACTGCTCCATAGCTTCTCGTTCCGGCTTGGAAAGGTTATAAAGGCGGCTGCAAGGCAAGGGAGCACCAGGCAAGAGGTCTATGGCACAATCATAAGGACTGTGGGGAGGAAGCGAGAGCGCCCGTCTTTTGCTAAAAACATCCTTAAGATCGTGGTATTCCTCCGGTATAGGGGAAAGAGCAGTGGGCGTGACAAGAGGAACTCCACCCCAAGACCTTTCCCCGGGCCCAGTCCAAGACGGGATTGTAGCCCAAGACAAGCGGAGAGAAAGGGGTGAAGATGACATGGAAACGTTGGGACTTGTGGTGATTGCCAGACAAAACAAGACTGATAGGTTTGGTGATGTGCGTAATTCTGGCAAAAAAGTCGCCCATTGAGAGCAAGAGCTGTGAGGGGTTGTTCAAGTGGCTCCAGCCTAATTCCTGACTGCTCGGCCACCTGCTGGTCAATAAAATCCTCCTCTGCTCCGGAGTTTATGAGGGTTCGGACTGGTAAGGTAACCGAACGAAGCTAGCAGAGTAGCTTTAAGCTGAAATATATCGTCTCTCTCTGGGATAAGCTGTTTACCCACCAGTTCTCCCAGTGCTACTGGTGGGCACCCCCTTTTGGCAGAACCGGGCGGGAAGAAAGAAAGTGTCCCCGCTTACCACAATACAAGCACTCCCCCGCCTAGTGGCGTCGCAGACATTCCCGGTGGACAAGCGTGCTCGACCCAGTTGCATAGGCTCCTCTGGAGGCGGTGTTGAGGAGCGTATCTCGGTCCGGGCCGGCGAATGCCGTCTCTCTCTCTGGTGCATCTGCAAGTGATTGTCTATTCGATTGGCTAGCAAAGTCAAGGATCTCAGGTCGGGGGGTTCATCGCGAGAAACAAGTTCATCTTGCAATTGATCATTGAGTCCCTTCAAAAGGAAGGCTTTTAATGCACTGTCTGTCCAGTCCACCTCCGCAGCCAGTGTCCAGAACTCAATTCTCTAATCTGCCACAGACTTGGATCCCTGCGCAAAACCTAACAGGCAGGAAGATATGTCAGACTGATAATGCAGGTGATCAAAGACCAGTTTAAACTCGCCTGGCGAAGCGTTTGATCCAGCCCCGAGTCTGCTTGGTCCATGTCGTTCTGTCGTAATGCTAGGCATGAGGGTCAAAAATACAGAACTCAGGGAAGTTTCAACAGTGTTTATTTACAAGGTGAGGGTTGACAAATGACGCTAGATCAGAAGGTGTGTCGGGAACGGGGAGTAGCCGTGGTCCGGGGGAAAATGTGAGGAGCAGAGTCTGAGACGAGGAGTATGGTACCAGTACAGGGAAGCAGAGTTGAAGGCGGGAGTGCTGAGTTGGTCCAAGGAGCGGGATCTGGTGAGGAGCAAAGGTAATCCGGTAAGCACGTAAAAAGCAGAGAAAAAACATGAACAAAGCTGAACAAGGTATATGCACATGAACACGCGGACGCGTATTGGGTCCTGGCTCCTCTTATCCAGGTGCAGCTGATGATGATTGCTTCCAGGTGTGCACGGGAGGAGCCAAGATCTCTGCCCAGCTCCAGACTTATACATGTGAGGGAGGGGGAAAGGACAACAAGCGAGGCAGGACAGACCGGGATCATGACAGCGGTTGAGATTTGGAGACTGGTTAGGCCACTCCAAGACCTTGAAATGCTTCTTACAAAGCCACTCCTTTGTTGCTGTGTTTGGGATCATTGTCATGCTTAAAGACACAGCAACGTTTCATCTTCAATGCTCTTGCTGATGGAAAGAGGTTTTCACTCAAAATCTCATGATACATGGGCCCATTTCTTTCTTTCCTTTACACAGATCAGTCATCCTGGTCCCTTTGAGGAAAAACAGCCCCAAAGCATGATTTTCCCACCCCCATTTTTCACAGTAGGTATGGTGTTATTTGAATGCAACTCAGCCTTCTTTCTCCTCCAAACACGACAAGTTGAGTTCTTACCAAAAAGTTCTATTTTGTTTTCATCTGACCATATGACATTGTTCTCTTTTAAGCAGGGGGATACGTCTGGCACCAGGACTTGAGTCCCTGGCGGTGTAGTGTTGCTGATGGGAGCCTTTGTTACTTTGGTCCCAACTCTCTGCAGGTCATTCACTAGGTCCCCCCGTGTGGTTCTAGAATTTTTGTTCACCATTCTTGTGATCATTTTGGCTCCACAGGGGTGAAATCTTGTGTGGAGCTCCAGATCAAGTGAGATTGTCAGTGGTCTTGTATGTCTTCCATTTTCAAATAATTGCTCCCACAGCTGATTTCTTCACACCAAGCTGCATACCTATTCAGATTAAGTCTTCCCAGCCTGGTGCAGGTCTACAGTTTTGTTTCTGGTGTTCTTTGACACGTCTTTGGTCATTTCCCTAGTGGAGTTTGGAGTCTGACTATTTGAGATTGTGGACAGGTGTCTTTCATGCTGATAACAAGTTCAAACAGGTGCCATTAATACAGATCAGATTTCTCTTGTGCTGTAAACAAACACAAAATCTGATCTAATTATTGGGTTATCTGATTATTCTAGTATAAAAGTCCCCAGAACAGCATGGATTTCTATAGTGCAAATACGAAGTACGGTATATGAAGAAAAATACGATAACTCAAAGCACAGTGCAGGCTTTGAGCACCTGTTTGTACTGTGCTTAGTTCCACATTTCTACTGCTGTATATCTATGTTCATCTCTCTGCCTGAGCACAGACCATGTCTTAAAGTTGTGTCAATCACCGCTCTCCAAATCATCTCAGCTTCTTTTCAGCAAACATCCACATGTCGACACCAGCAAATACTGTGTGACTGGACCACACTGCAATTATGTAAAATTTACTTTTTGAAGCTTGCTACCTTTTTATAACATTGCCCTCACCAAAACCATGCCTGAAGAGGTTTTATTTATGAGGTTTTATTTCTATGCATGTTTGAATAATTTAGCAATCTCTCCCAGGCCCTGTTCAAACCCTCCTAAAGCCATATTCAACGTGTCTAATTACTCCAAATGCCTTGTGATGGATGCTTGAAAATTCCTTGTCATTTGTGCTTCCAGGGCGCCTGATGCTCAAATGACAGCAGACAAATTTGTGAAACATGCTTTGGTCGCAACAGCATTCACACTACTGAAGCTGAATCCATTTTCTTTTTACAGAGCAGAGATGTGTTCCCTTCTACAAATAATAATGAAGCTTATCCTCAAATCAGTAGACCTAAAATAACAATAATTTAGCTCACATTTTAAAAAGTTGTGATATACTATCAAAGAACTATAGACTGTAACTGTGGAAGTAATTTTTCTTTGTTTATAAATCTGATGACTGTGTTTATATTTTAACCGCAGTGTCTTTTTTACAAGAGTGATTTTGTTTGTCGACAAAGTTTAGTTTTTCAAACATTCTGAATTGTTTTGTGTCTTGTGTGAATAGTTTTGAAAAGTGTGCAAAAGATTCATAAGCCAGAGTCATAAAAGATTTCAGAAAATGTGCCAAAGCAATTGAATAAAAATACAACACAAAATGTTGTTATATGTTAGCAAATAATCAGAATCAGAAGACTTTTATTGCCATCATTTGTGAACACAGTTCACAAACAAGGAATTTACTTTGGTGATAAAGTGCAACATAAAACACAGTGAATAAATACAAATGCATGGCATGCACAAAGTTAAAAAAGATATGCTTAAAAAATAAAATAAAATACTTATAGGTAGAAAATATATACAACAGCAGCATCAGAACAACAGTGCAAACATGACTTACTAAAGTGACCGGTATTATAAGGTGTCCAGTTTTGTGAAAATACCATAAAGTGTTCATGAGACAAATGGCAGAGTGGAAGAAACTGTTCTTATGACGAGAGGTTCTGGCTACGGTCCATTGGACCGTAGCCAGAGGGAAGTGGCTCAAATAGTCCAGGGTGAGAAGTGTCAGCTGCTATACGGCCTGCTTGCCCCCGAGTCCTGGAGACGTAAAGGTCCTGTATAGATGGAAGGCTGCAGCCAATCACCTTCTCAGCAGAGCACACAATGCGCTGCAGTCTGTCTGTCCCTGGCAATGGCCACAGTGAACCACACAGTGATGGAGGAGGTGAGGATGGACTCAATGATGGCCGTGTAAAACTGCACCATCATCTGGACCAGCAACTTGCCTTTCCTCAGCTGCCACAGGTAGAATATCCTGTGCTGGGCTTTCTTGATGAGGGAGCTGATGGCCGGCTCCCACTTGAGGTCCTGGGTGATGTAGGTGCCCAGGAAGTGGAAAGTCCACAGTGGTGACGGGAGAGTCCATCAGGGTGAGGGGAGGCAGGGGGGCTGTGACTTTCCTGAAGTCCACGATCATCTCCACCGTCTTCTAGGTGTTAAGCTCCAGGTTGTTGCTGCTGCACCAGGGCACCAGCCGGTCTACCTCCCTCCTGTAGGCAGACTCATTGCCGTCCGAGATGAGTCCGACGAGGGTGGTGTCATCCGCAAACTTAACCAGTTGGGACGGCGTCATGGCTGGGGGTGCAGCTGTTGGTGTACAGGGAGAAGATCAGGGCAGAAAGTACACAGCCCTGTGCAGATCCTGTCTGTCAGGAAGTCAGTGATCCACCTGCAGGTGGAGTCAGGCACGCTGAGCTGAGCGGGCTTGTCCTGGAGCAGAGCAGGGAGAATGGTGTTGAATGCAGAGCTGAAGTCCACAAACAGGATCCTGGCGTAGGTTCCCGGGGAGTCCAGATGCTGGAGGATGAAGTGAATGGCCAGGTTAGTAGCATCGCCTACAGACCGACTGGCTCTGTAGGCAAATTGCAGAGGATCCAGGAGGGGGGAGATGAAGGACTTGAGGTGGTGCAGGACCAGGACCATACTTGCAACGCCTGTAGCCTTCACGATCTTCTTCCCTGTAAGCCATCTGCTTTTCCCTCCTCAGATGTCTCAGTCTGGGTGTGAACCAAGGGTTTATCGTTGTTAAATTCACCCTGGTGCATGATGGAATGATGCTGTCCTCACAGAACTGAATGTATGATGTCACAGTGTCTGTGTACTCATCCAAACTGTCTGTGGCAGCCTTCAACACATCCAGTCTGTAATGTCCAAACACGTGCGAAGCTCCTCCACAGCCTCACTGGTCCACTTCTTAGAAGTCCTCACAGCAGGTTTGGAGAGTTGTGTGTTTGTAAGCAGGGATGAGGTGAACCAGAGAATCCTAGAGCAGCGTGGGGCACGGCTCTGTAGGCTCCACTGACCATTGTGTAATAATGATCCAGCGTCTTCTGCTCTCTCAGCCATTTAATAAACTGTTCGTATTTGGGCAGTTCCTGGCTCTGATTTCCCTTACTAAAATTCCCCAGGATGATTAGTAAAGAGTCCGGGAAGGTTCGCTCCACATTCAGAATCTGCTCCGTGAGCACGCGCTGGGCCTCGTTCCCCTGCCCGCTTTCCTCGTCTTCGGCGTCTCACTCTTTTGGCCAAAGAGTGAACAAAATCTACTGCTGGCAGTAAAAAATATGGCAGTAGTTCAGCAGGAGTCGTTGTTCTAATGGATAAGAGCTCTTCACAAGTGTAAGAGCACGCTGACACATGACAAACACACAAAAAAAACACACAGCGCACCAAATCACCAAGGCGACAGTACGTGGCGCCATCTCGGATCATCATCAATATTCCCACCCTCTTTAACACACACTACTTATCTCCTTGGAGATGTTATTGCTTTGCCTGGAATGTTCCACATTCTGGCATTACCCTTAACCACTCACATGAAGACAAGGTGGCACTACTAAGATAAGTTACAGGTCAGATCCCTCGGCCGCGCTTACAGTAAGAAGGCATGTTTTTCCAAGTTTTTGTTTTTTTTCTTCCAATAAAAACACCTGTTCAGCACTAATTTGAGTTATTTTAAGTCTAACAGTCATAATTCCACTAATGATTTTTTATTTTATTTTTTTCTATTTTCTTGAAATTAGAAATGGTACATCTTGGCTATCTTTTAACTTATGTATATTTTCTCTACACTATTAACCATTATTGGAAACTTGATAAAAGTACAAAATTAACTTGACAAATCTACTTAAAACAACACAAATGTCCTCAATTAACTTTAACTTGCACTTTTTTGCAGTGACCTTTGGTGGCTTGGACCATAGCAAATCAATGCCATATGCCAATTATAGGAAAGTGCTTTTCTATTAGAATATTCTTCTAATCAAGATAAGCAGAGGGCCTTAGAGTCCACTTTTAAAAGGCCTCTAGGAAAACAGATATTTTACTGTGTAACTCCAAGCATCCATCCATTTTCTTCTGCTTATCCGGGGCCGGGTCGCATCCCTAACCTCTTCTATATCAGAGTCCACGTTCTAGACATCGTTCATACAAATAGGATATATAAAGTTAAGAGCATCAATAAATCTTAATATCAAAATTCTTATAAAAATGGTAGAAGCAAGAGGGCAAACACAACATATGGAAGTGTAATTTATAACTGAGTTTGGGGACATAATGGTCCACAGGATCCTACATGGCTGTGTGTTAAAGCATAAATGACAAATATAGGGTCGTAGGTTATGTCTCAGCAACTAATAGCTCAGTGTTTCAACATCCACAAACAGCAACTGCTATCACAAGTTGAGATTGACGAGGTACAAGACAAATGGTATGACAAGGGGGAGCCAGGATGCCAGGTCAGAGGGGAGTTAGCATCAACTCCCCAACCGGAGATTGGGTACGAAGCCCTAATAAGGATCACACTGATTGAGGCAGCAACTGATCTGAAAGATAAGATCATGGCCCAAATGACCTGAAGGCAACCATAACGGCAATTATAGAGGCTAAGTGAAGTACCATCTGAAAGCTCCCAGAACATGTGAATGCAGCATTGAGAGCGATCCCTACCTCAACTATCACAGAAACAAATAAGCTGATATACACTTCAGCAGCAGTGATTCTAGAGATGCTTAACTATAAAAGCAACCATGGGAGCGATGAGAAACAATACCCACCATTGAGTTAGTTAGAGGCTAAAATCAAGGCGCTGTGGAGAGAAGTTAGCCAACTGTCAGAGGCCCAGAGAGAAAAGACCACAGCAGCCTCCCTGAACAGAATACAGTCATCATCACAGTGGCAGACATCCAGGAAAGAGTTTTAGGTATGAAAAACTAGACAGCACCAGGCCCTGACATGATTCACGCCTACTGGCTAAAAAATATCACGGCTCTCCATGAGTGCCTGGCATCACAAATTAACCAGCTGCTAAGGGATGGAACTCTCCCTGAATGGCTAACTGAAGGGCAATAAGTGGGCACATACATAAGCACAGCACAGAAGAGCATTGGCAAAGATACCAGTGGAGCCAAACACCAACTCTTGCTAGATCGAACAGTCACCTGAGACTGTAGAACCAGTCAGACCAACCTGTGCACTGCTTGGATTGATTACAAGAAAGCCTATGACTCAATGCCACACACATGGATCATTGAATGCCTGGAGTTGTACAACATCAACAGGACTCTAAGAGCCTTCACTGCAAAACTCAATAAGGTTGTGGAAAAACAAGCCACCTGCACAAGTGACCATCAAAAGTGGCATATACCAAGGAGACGCACTGTCCCCACTGCTGCATAGGTCTGAACCCCCACAGCCAAATGATCAACAACACTGGCTGTGGATACCGACTCAGGAATGGGGCTACCATCTGTCACCTCCTCTACATGAATGACATCGAGTTGTACGCTAAGAATAAGCGAGACATCGACTCGCTGTTCCACATCACTAGGACAGCACAGAAATTGGAATGTCATTGAGAATGCCTTGAGAAGTGTAGAGAGGGAACGTAGTCCACACAGAAAGGGTCTCACTTCAAGAAGGAACGACAGCAGACATTGAGGACAGTTACAAGTACCTTGGGATTCCACAAGCAAATGGCAACTCAGTGCTGTGACCCCCAAACTGGAGGAGTGGCAACAGCAGATCCCAGGAAGGACATGAGACATCTCAGTCCAGAAAAGCACAGTACTAGGACCAGCAAAGATACTGCGCAGAACCCTCAAGCTCCCAGGCATCTGGTAAAGAAAAAAGGGATGAGACCACTCGCAGAGGGTGAGGATGATATATATATATATCATGTGTATATATATATATATATATACATACACACACTCACCTGAAGGATTATTAGGAACACCATACTAATACGGTGTTTGACCCCTTTCGCCTTCAGAACTGCCTTAATTCTACGTGGCATTGATTCAACAAGGTGCTGAAAGCATTCTTTAGAAATGTTGGCCCATATTGATAGGATAGCATCTTGCATTTGATGGAGATTTGTGGGATGCACATCCAGTGCACGAAGCTCCCGTTCCACCACATCCCAAAGATGCTCTATCGGGTTGAGATCTGGTGACTGTGGGGGCCATTGTAGTACAGTGAACTCATTGTCATGTTCAAGAAACCAACTTGAAATGATTCGAGCTTTATGACATGGTGCATTATCCTGCTGGAAGTAGCCATCAGAGGATGGGTACATGGTGGTCATGAAGGAATGGACATGGCCAGAAACAATGTTCAGGTAGCCCGTGGCATTTAAACGATGCCCAATTGGCACTAAGGGACCTAAAGTGTTCCAAGAAAACAACCCCCACACCATTACACCACCAGCCTGCACAGTGGTAACAAGGCATGATGGATCCATGTTCTCATTCTGTTTACGCCAAATTCTGACTCTACCATTTGAATGTCTCAACAGAAATCGAGACTCATCAGACCAGTCTTCAACTGTCCAATTTTGGTGAGCTAGTGCAAATTGTAGCCTCTTTTTCCAATTTGTAGTGGAGATGAGTGGTACCCGGTGGGGTCTTCTGCTGTTGTAGCCCATCCGCCTCAAGGTTGTGCGTGTTGTGGCTTCACAAATGCTTTGCTGCATTCCTCGGTTGTAATGAGTGGTTATTTCAGTCAACGTTGCTTTTCTATCAGCTTGAATCACTCAGCCCATTCTCCTCTGACCTCTAGCATCAACAAGGCATTTTCGCCCACAGGACTGCCGCATACTGGATGTTTTTCCCTTTTCACACCATTCTTTGGCACCAACAACCATGCCACGCTCAAAACTGCTTAAATCACCTTTCTTTCCCATTCTGACATTCAGTTTGGAGTTCAGGAGATTGTCTTGACCAGGACCACATCCCTAAATGCATTGAAGCAACTGCCATGTGATTGGTTGATTAGATAATTGTATTAAGGAGAAATTGAACAGGTGTTCCTAATAATCCTTTAGGTGAGTGTGTGTATGTGTATATATATATATATATATATATATATATATATATATATATATATATATATATATATATATATATATATATGTTATCGTATTACAGGTTGTAAACAGTGCTTTAAGTTAGGTTAGGTTACATGTAATTCCACTTTGCTACGCAGTACTGGAACAAATTATTGATTTAATTTAAATGAGAAGAGTGCAGAAATCTACTATTAAACACCGTGTACCCAATTTTTCCCCCATACACGTGAGCAAAATTTGTCTTGCAACAGTACATCTTATAAACTCATCGTGGCATACTCATTGAGAAATAAATGGACAACTGCAAACCATTTAAAATTAACGGTGAAATCATGTAGCCTACAGCGCCTTTTCAAGCAACATATCAAATCAATAAGAGTTACCTTTTTCTTTTCCAATGTGAAGCACCACGTTTGTTATATATAATGATCCGATCTCCCCGGTGAGACCAGTAACTAGAGCATATGTCTGCATGCACCCGTAGCATAAATCATTAATAAGACTTAGTATGGCATGTACATGACGGCTTGTTAATAATACAGGGTCTAGCAGGGTTCACAGAGAGGCCGCAGTAAACTCTTAGCTCTGGATGTGAGCTGAGGGGCAGGATTCTTTAGAGAGGGGCAAAAGAATGCCATGGGGCCCGCTATGTGCCAACCCCCTGCTTAATACCGACTGGAGGCAGACAAGCCATATATGGTCCCCTACCCAGGCCTGGCTCGATGGGTCACTCATCCAGGGCAGACAAGCAGAAGATGCCCCATGCCCATAATCACCAATTCGATGAATAATTCTCTATAATAATAACTCTTGAATAATAAAAGAATACATAAGTGTTTTGATGCCCCATGTGGTGGAAAGGTAGACAAGAAACTGAAAAAAGACAAAATATATTTAAAACAATGTCCATATAACAATCTGACCTGTAACTTGGCCTAGTCATGTCACCTGCTTGTCTCAGTATAGTATAGTATCATGCTAAACTTTGCAGGCAAAACAAGAACATGTCCATGGAGACCAATAGGTGGCAGACACGCAACCAGAAAAGTTACATATTGCACCAATAAGTCACATTGGTATAATTCTGTGCGAGATATACATTTGGCCATACTGAGTGAACTGTTCAGCCAAGATTTTCCTCCTCTTTTCATAATCCCACCCCTGTACAACTACAGACTATCTTAATCTGTCCCTGGACATATCTCCAAAACATCTAACAAAAACATAATTTCATTCCCTAAAAGAATCAGTTTTACATATATACCACATGTATGTCTGTGTTCAGCAGGAATGTTCAGTAGTTTCCATGATGGCACAACACACATATTAGCAGAAACGGCCAAAAACACAACACATTTTCCATTTAGTTTATTGGTTTATTTTAACAGGGACTATGTGCAAACACATTAATCTCATAAAAGAAGAGATGATTTTCACCAAATTTAGCTAAAGCTAGTTTACATCTGCAGTCCCCTGACAGGTTACAAACAATTAAAATGCATCTAAGACAAATCGTCTCACCTGTTGTAGTTCCATCTAAGTCACATATGTCAAAGTTAGGCTTGGGGGCCAAATCTGCTCGTGGTGTAATAATATCTAGCCTGTGCGATCACATCAAATGTGCATTAGAGCTGACCAGCTGGTATATAGCGCATGCAACACTAATACTACAAATCCCAGAGTGTAGTGTGCTGGCACGTAGTCGAGTCTGGCAAGCGCCCCTCTTTTTCTGTTGACTCTCATTAGCAACCAAGCTACTAGTCACCTTGGCCAAATAAATTCCACCCTCCCACAAAAATGGCCCAACGAAAGATAGAAAAAAGGAGCTTTCAAGACGGGTGGGAAATTGATAAAAAAAAAAAAAATATATATATATATATATATATATATATATATATATATATATAATAAAGTATATATTTAGACTAAGCCACAAGCGGCATCGCACATTTTTCATTTAAGGTAATAAGTTCCTATATGACTCTGAAATGTACGAAAATTTGGAAATTTTCCCATTAGGATAACATGGGCTATTTCGCACATCGCCATGGCAACCCAGTGAAAAATATGACATGGGTCTAATTGACTTTTTTGATCGGGATTTTTGATTTTCACATTATTCCATGAAATTAATATTTTTCTGATGAATGAGAAATTTTGGAGAATTCCCTTTAGGATAACATTGACAGTTTGGCACATTGCCATGGTACCACGGTGCAAAAAAACACATGAGTGTGATTAACTTTATTGATTGGGATGACCCAATGGAATTTTGTGTCAAATTTGGTAACATTGCAGAAAACAAAATTTTCGGCCCTCCATACAAATATATTAGATATTCTGTAGGGGGCACAATTTCGCCAATTTATTTTTTATTTATTTATTTTTTTTTTATGAGTAGGTTTAGCCCAGAAAGTTTTACAACTGATTCAAATTTGAGCAAAATTGGATTTTGCATGCACAAAAAGCAGCAAATTTTGACGTGAAAATTTGAAAAGGTAAACTGTCATAAATGGGATAAATTCTGATGCCCCACTTATCTTAATGATGTACAGTGAGGGGGCTTTTTTATGTGCCATTTTTTATGCCTAATTATGCAAAATAAAACATTAAAAAATAAAATTTTCGGCAGACCTAAATTTTGGGCAAAATTTGGTGAGTTTTTGAATATGTTCTGGGGGTCAAATTCCTGCTCAAAGAGCAGAAGAAGAAAAAAAAAAATTAAAGCCGCAAGCGGCATCGAACGGCCCTCGTGGGCCGTGCATCGCACTCGGCCAACCCGGCATTGCCTAATGGTGGCGCAGACGTGCCCCTTGCCCCTGTTTTATTACGGCTTTGGGCGGCACTTGTCAAAAGACAATGGAAGCGCTCATGCACATAATGCAAAAACAAGTTTCTTTCCAGGCATCGCTATGGCAACACCATGCAAAATATTGGATTTTTTTAATGATCTGAAGAGTCACTGTGCCAAATTTCACATTCATCACTGACGGTAATAAGTCGTTATAAGACTTTGAAATGTACGAAAATTACAAAATTTTCCCATTAGGATAACATGAGCTATTTTGCGCATCGCCATGGCAACCCAGTGAAAATTATGACATGGTTCTGATTGACTTTATTGATTGGGATGACCCAATGGAATTTTGTGTTAAATTTGGTAAGATTTCGGAAAAGTATATTTTCGGCCCTCCATATAAATATATTAAATATTCTGTAGGGGGCGGTTTCGCACCAATTTTGTTTCTTTCATAATGATTAGGTTTTTGTGTTTGAGCAAAACTAAAGTTTGTTTTTAGATAAAAAAGGTTAAACATTACATATTAGATGCAGTCAATTTAAAAAAAAATATTGAGTTTGGCCACTGAATTAGAGTCAATTATTAATTTTGACCCACTGTGAATTTGAGTTTGCCACCTCTGATCTAAGTCAATGGTCAGATTGTGTGAAAATAAAGATCAGATAAAAGTCTAAGCAGAGCAGTGCCTCTATTAAGCATCACATCCCCAGAGAACGCTGATGGCATCAGCTCCAAAGTAATTGATACTTTGGAGCTGATGCCATCAGCCATCACTATGTCCAGATCTAGCTCTCTGTTCTGTGAAATGGCTATGGCTCCTCACTTGCTGATAGGATTACAGCTCAGTCCATATGCTGCTGTAAAATGTTGTAAATGTTCTAAAATGTGCCTTCTGTCTTTATGTAGGATCCTCATTAGGAGAGGAGCAGGGCTAGTACAGAGAGGGAACAGTTAATGAGACACTTACTAACAATAAAGGCTGAACATTAAAAACATGGACTGGAGTGTTAAAAGTGCATGAAATTGTATGAAAAGCATAACTGCAGATGAGCAGATTACTGAAACTCTTGGAACTGTCTCCAACAAATCAAAAATTCTGCAGCTAGATACTGACAAGAATGAATGAGCACATAACTCCGGTACTTCCTTCCCTTCATTGGTTGTCTGTAAGTTAAGAACAAAATTTTGAAGTGCATTCCAACTTGAACTAAGATTTACACAAATTCGCTTTTTCCTACATTACAAATCTTCTTGAGCTCTACCATTCCAACAGAGCAATCCACACTAAAACAAGTATCAAAACTAGATACTCATTTGAAAACATATCAATACTAAAAAAAACTCACATTTGCAGGACAGAAATTAACCATTTCTGAATAGCTTTAGAATGATCTTGTAGTGAGAACTCAGAAAAAAGTATAAACCCAAATACACTAGTATACACCCATGGACCACTTGGACAACTGAGGGATTACACAGCTATAAGGCCACATGAGAATATAAAATAATGCACTACTTCTATTGTCTAAATTAAGAGTTTTTATTATCATCGTGATGTTGGAATCAGTATTGAGTCAATTCTGTTCATCAATTCTATTCTTTAGTATTGATGAACAGAATTGACTCAATACTTATTTATTGTATTGTTTTTATCCTGTTATGTGCTTTGAAACATGCTATGAGTGTTATTATATTGTATTATAGCAAAACTCTCCCTTGCTCCACTCTCACCTCCGATCCTTCCCCAGACACCATAAACATAACCTTGGTCAAAGCTAAACTGGATAACACTCTTAATTCAACAGTTCAGCCTAAACATGCCAAATCCTCTGGGAACAAGCCTGCTACAATACAACTGTCACTCTCTCATCACGCGACACTCCCATTCCATTCCACAGGGCTGCATACGGTCGTCAGGGGTAATGCTGGTACAAAGTGGGATTTTCACCCGGGAAGAATGGAGGAGGGGGGAATTCTCAAGGCTCCGGTTTCAGACAGGAAATCCTACACACTGTGGTTATCAGAAACGTTCACTCAGGTTTGGAAGTCCATATGCATGCTTCATCAGCCGTGTTGATCAAAGTGAGGAAGAGAGAAGTGAAACATGATCAGGAAAAGTTACAGGAAAATACATTGTAAATGTTAGTATATTGGATGTGTTCACATGACATCATAACATTCTGAAAAAAGCCAATAGTTTACAAGGAACGGTATGTTTTGCAATGTTTTTAGAAAGGAGCTACAATCACAACTGAACCTAGATTTCCAGTGTCTTAACCTGCAGACAGAACACATACAAGTTTTTCTCCTTCTCAGTATATAGACAGGCCATGCCTCATGTGAAAGCTCAGAACCTCCAGAATTCAGTTACTGAGATGCAGAGGTTGCACTAGCACTGATTAATGATTGGCTGCAGGTGCTGGGGTTTAGGTAGTACTGATTCAGGTCAGAGATAGTCCTTTCACATTTAAACCAACTGGAAAATCAGCAGTGAAAGTGGAAACTTAAATCGGATAGTCATGCATGAGTCATTCTGCTTTCTGATAGGATAGTTGTTTTGAGAACAAAAACACAAAATTATAACAAACAACTTGGCCCTTGTTTTTGTTTGGTCAAAGCCTTTTTTTCCATGAACCAGCTAAAATTAAATATCAGTACTTTTACTTTTGTACTTTGTTACTTTGTACCAATGGATACCTTGCCTGGAATGTTCCACAGTATGGCATGGATTTGATTCAATTGTGTAAGTTTAAAGTTATATTGTAGAACATTCTAGGCAATACAAGAACATCTGCATGGAGACAAAAAGATGATCAACATCCTACTAATAAAGTTACATAGCGCAAATTTGAGGACGGGTCAAAATTCTTCTGTAGAATGGAAGCTCTGGGCCACAGGAGATGGACTGGGAGGAAGAGGGCCATTCTTAGGCCAGTGAATGTCAGGTATTTAGGAACGCAACATAGAAGTACACATATTACTTTAAAAGAAAAGGTGAATAAGATAAATACCGGCAATAATGTGCAACAGTCTGCACATTACTGCACATAAGTCTTATTATTATTGTGTTAATCATAATTATTATTATTATTTAAAGAGGGGGTATTTTAATTTCATGGGGTATTAACTGCACAAAACATACTTAGATCATCATGTTACCTTTTATTGTTTTGAAAATGCTGTATTTGCCAAAAGTCTCAGTTTCATTTTTGATGCTCTGAGTCTCCCCTTCCTTTCCTCTTATTATTTGTATAGTAACAAAATCAAGATAACAACATAAGACCCCCCCCAAAAAAAGTAAAAGTAATTTAACAGACACACAAACACTTACAAAACATAAATAAATAATACATATACACACACACTTATACCATAAAACATACATATACATACTAATATATATACAGATAAAAAAATATATATATATACACACAACATACACATACATACTGGTGGGCACCATTGGCTCCATTGGCTTTGGAGTATTTGGGTTGTCTTATATTGTAACTTCACCCATGCAGCATTCAAGGAAAGAAAGAACAGTGAAAATTCTACAAGAACTGTTAAATGTCTTTGTGCTAGCAAAAAGGAGGAGCAGAGGAGCAGAGCAGACCTGAATATGGGAGATATCATCCCTTCAAACAAACATGGAGGATTTGCAGCAGTAGCTGCAAAATGTTGTCATCATGGCGTCTTGTTGAAACTGAGCTAAAGACTTCAGGTGTTATGGAGACATTGTCTACTGTGATGGCTTAACATTCTTATAAAGGGGCACAAATGTGTCTCAAGTAGGACGGACTATATAAGGAGGTCTGGAAAACAAGGTTCATTTTGGTTCATTCCAGTGCAATTAGGGATCGAGTAACTAATGATTATTTTCAAGGAAACAATTCTTTTTCAGATTTGTTGGTTAGCATATTTTATGGACTATATGTCTCTTCGGAGTATAAATTTATTCGACAAAATCAAAGACCAAGAACAGACATTTTATCTTTAGAGGCAAGTTATAATAATAATAAAATAGAGAACAACAGGCTGAACAGCAGTACAGCACACTAATGTAACACAAAGACAACCTTACTCAAAACACGTCTCATAACATAAGATATTTGTGGACAAACACGAGGGACATGAGAGTTCTTTTCACTGATGTTTAATGTGGTCTTACTTCTTCATCACAGTTCACACTGTAGAACGAGCAAACACATAAAATATAACATAAGATCTGGCTCATATTACATATACACACAAAATTGCATACAAACGCATGGAAAATATACATACCAATTTGGCCTGTTAATAAACAAACCGGCGAACCGAAAACTTAATATTTTATATTTCAATTGTTTCTTTAATAGTGCTCTGTCGGGTAAGACTTTGCATTAGCGTAAAAGGCTGAACCGGAAAACAGGAAGTAGTTTTTGTGATTTTAAACTAGACTTATGATAAACTAAACATTTAAATATTGTTCCAAATTAAAAATTATCATATTTATGGTCCTATAAATGAAGGGGATAAATAAGGGGAAATTAAATATGAAATGTAAGTACAAGTACATTTTCTTACAGTTATTACAAACACATCATACCATCTGTTGGTCAAACAAGTGAACTGTAACATGTATCATCAACCGTTATTACATAACATATTTATTCAACTACATGAAGCATAGACAACGAACCAAATATGTGTCTGGTATGTTAATAAAAGACATTAACGGTTAATCAAACAACTAAAGCATAAAAAACAAGCTTACTCTCGATATCACTCCAAATCACTAAATCGACTGAATTCTTCATCCTCGTGTTGCTTCTGAACAACTCTGCCTGCTCCGGAAATAGATGAAACTCCGCTTCCATTTCCATGTGGCAGCCATACTGTTACAGAAGCTTAAAGTGCCCTACTGCAGTTGATATATTTTAATAATTTCACATATAAGTTGCATCTGAGTATAAGTCACGCCCCTAGTCAAACTATGAAAAAAAAGTGTGACTTATAGTCTGGAAAATACGGGATTTCTATTGAATATTAAGATTTTTTTTTTATTATTTGCAGTGGTCCAAAGTTATCCCTCACTTAACTTATGCAGTCCAAGCATAAGTTAAGTATTCACCGCAATGAATTTATAACCACTTTTCACAATTTTCAGAAACCAGAGCCGTCATAATAACTAACAACAACAAGCATGGTAACGTGCACCTCTGGATTCTATGACAGTAAAATACTTCATAATTAGATGCAGACATATTTCAACCTACAATATATCTGCACAGGGGCAAATTTTGTTCAGATACATGGGAACAATTGGGCACGGGCCTTTAAGCTGCAAGAACTTTTTGCAAACCCACTCACCCAGATATAAGCAACACCTGAGAATCTGAGACACTAATTTAATCACTAATTTAATACATTCTGTTGAGTTGCCTCCATAACAAAACAAATGAACTGATGCATAAATTCAACCACGGACACTTTTATCTCTCCTCGATCCTACTCCTCTTACCTGTTAATTAATTATTCATATAAATACAATCAATCTTTAAATACAAAGCCTGCTCAGCTTCTCACATCTTTTATCCTCTCTTTAAATGTCCTCTCATTTCTCCAGACAACCAGTCAGATCACTCTTGTCCCAGTCTCCAGCAGGTCAAAGAACCAAAAAGACGCAAATGGAGGTCTATGAAACGTTCAGAGGTGTCCAGTAAAACACACACAAACATTTAAATTTTTCTTTCTTTTACTATGGACCATACGTGAATGACTGAGGGATTACACACACCTTACCTTAAGCCGTTGAATGCATCTCCTATAGTCCTTTTAGAGTGATTGGACTTGCATGTAGTGGGGATCGGAGTACTTCAGATGTGTTTGTGCATTTTGGGTGATTCTAGGACAGGACATCCCGCACACGTGAAATTCCACATTTTGTTAACAGAATTAAACCAGAATTAAATCTACTTTGATTCACAAATCAGATCAGGCCAGAAATTAGATTTTCCTGGCATGCATGTAAACGTAGTGACTCATTTCTGAACCTGCTGGGGTCTAAAAATTCAAAGATCTAAGTTTATCCCAAATATTTTTCTTTGTACCTGACCATTTGTGTTTTGCTGTCTTTCCTTGCTAAATTACCTAGCATTTTATGATTAAGAATGGCCTTTAGAAATGTTTCTATACCTCAACTAAAGAACAAGCTCAATAGATTTTGTTATTTCACACCATAACAAAGCTATACGTCCAAAAATACTGACACACTTTAACATTTAAGGCATTGCAGAATAGTTTTGTGCTAATATGAACAATTATCTTTGGCTTGGAGGGCTGAGAATTTGCCTATTTAAAAGATGGTGAGAGAGTGTTAGTGTGTGCCCTGTGGCCCTGTGTCTCTGTTTGGAGCTGTATAATTCGCTCTTAAACTACGCAGTGGAAAAAGCAGATAAGCCCAGGCATGGTCCAGCTCATCTCAACAAGTCTGGGACATTCCTAAGGCTTTGAGACAAGGGAGGGCATCAGCAGTTCATGGAGTTTAACTCCCACAAATAACAAGCTGATTATTATAAAGAATTATTGTTTTGGCAAACAAAACTCTGAAAAGCTTTCTGATATTATCAGTTGACTTATCTATTCTAAATTTGGTTGTTGGATTTGCTAAATTTAGACTCCCAAGAAGCCTTTCAGATCTGCCTAACTTCTTACAATATATTTTTAGAAACATTACTTCCATAAAGTGACATCAATATGCTACCTAGGGCTGTGCGATTATTGCATTGTGTTTACATTTCTGATTCAGATTGATCAGCCCATCCTTTTTTAGTTTGTTTAAATAAAAAATAAATAAATAAATAAATAAGCCTGTTCAAGTCAGGAAGCTTCAAGTCAGGAGTACCTAGCTGGAGCGTTAGCTTATCATGTTGTATCAAGGCAGAAGAAACACCTAGACAAGTAGGAAAATGAACCCAGAACTTTCTTGATGCTAACCACTTTATGCTACCAGTTTATGTTTCATCAACAAATCTATTGCTCAAATTATTTTTATCAATTACATGATTAAATACATCAAATAACAGAAATAACCAGAAATAACCATTTTCTTTGAGTTAGATTGATATGATAAATTACCTTTCAAAATATGCCAAAACGTCTAATGTAGGACAACTTTCTGTTGCAACTTTGGGCATAGGTTCAAAATGCCTGAAAAACAAAGAGTAGTCTACCATCAGAAAAGAATGATTGATTCACTCACTGAGTACGTTCAAAAACAAACGCATCCCATATATTTTCACTGCCTTCCTTAGGTTGTCAGTCAATACTCTTGCAAATCAATTTTCTCAATTTTTCTTGTCTAAAAACTTTTCTGACCCTGAAACTTTGTATTCCCATCAATCTTGTAAATTTGGCACATATTTAGCACATGATTCACTGCAGTGTGTACATTAAAAAGCAGTTTATTTCTTTCTCTTTTAACTCCTGCCAGTCTGATTTTTTTTTACTAAAAACTTTTTCGACCATGAAATGTTTTAGTCAACATAGGCTACAATTCTTTGTCAGTTAAAGCAGACCTATCATACAAAATGAACTTTTCAGAGCTTTCAGAGCTAACCATTTTATAGTTATTTCTCCTCATCATTTACACCCTCTCGTATTTGAGTAATCTTTAATTGCTCATTTTCAAGATAACATATTGTGAACTCCCGTTTTCACCATTGCCGGTATACTAAGCACATGATCCAGCTGCTATGCAAAACATTTAAATGGATGCTATGCTAGCCCACACAAATGACGTTTTTTAACCATTGATGTCAATAGATGCTATAATTCCTTGTCAGTAATC
The DNA here is from genome assembly GCF_009829125.3 of Periophthalmus magnuspinnatus. Lineage (NCBI taxonomy): Eukaryota > Metazoa > Chordata > Actinopteri > Gobiiformes > Gobiidae > Periophthalmus > Periophthalmus magnuspinnatus. The sequence goes on along the minus strand of NC_047138.1, from coordinate 21,158,995 downwards.
ATACTTCTAATTCCTGCCAAACAGATTTTCTTGTCTAAAATCTTTTCCTAACATTATATATATATATATATATATATATATATATATATATATATATATATATATATATATATATATATATATATATATATATATTTATTTATTTATTTATTTATTTATTTATTTATTTATTTATTTCCCCAACATACTTAGTACATGATCTACCTGCATGTTACCACCTGTCCTAAAGATTCAAATGGATGCTATGCTAGTCTGCAGAAATGAACTGTTTTTTAAACCTTGTTGACAATATGGGCTTCGTTTAGCAACTCAAAAGAACATTTCATACCATTGCTAAAGGCGACAGGAGCTAATGCTAATGGGACCAGCACAGTAGTTTAATATATCTTTCACCTTCACCCAGCCCCTCTCCTTCTGTATCGCTTCTATGGCATCTGTCAAATTGCACTTAAAATAGTGTAGCAGCAGCCGATGGAAGGAGGGTGGGTGGGGGTAGTGTAGGAGTGGTGTGTGGGGGACAAAGGACTGCTGGGGCACCTCTATATGAAATTATATGAGTGCATGGCTTCAGGTGCAGTTGTGTTTACAAAATGAGATGGAACGGAAGACAAGGCATCTCTAGGGACTTTAAATTAAAGAAATGGGAACAGAAATGAGGTGAATGTCTTGCTTGATGGTATTCTATAACCATAATATCACACAGATATGACTGGGGATTCAAAACTAACACATTCACTCATGGTTATTTCAAAGTAATAAAACGATATATCTATTTCAAAAACAGAAGACAAAAGTATTAATAGCATATTGCCTTCAAACAAACAAAATATTCACAAGTCAAATTCACAAGCACCCATAGCCTTACACTGGTCAAGTGTCTTGTCCTGTGACACCATGGCTGCATGATTAAACATAAAATGACAAATCCTCTAGTGTACTTCAGTTTAGTAGCCCCCTTTATTTCACTTTACACTTTAAAGACCAATGTCACTTCACAGTTTCACTCTGTGGAGTCATCAATTTGACAAACCAAGATTAAGATAGGTGTAACAAAGTACTATTATCAGCAGATATTCCCAAAGTGGGAAACTCCTTTTGTCTATTCACTCACACGGTTGTATGAGAACCATTTCTCATGCAATGAAAGAGCTGGATCTGTGCCAAAGGTACATCAGCGCACATGTTAATCAGACAAAACAGCAGCAGAACCAGAACATTCTCCAATGGCTTCTCTGATGGCTAAAGGCTGGATGCTATGCTGTCAGAGATGTGCCAGTGTTGTGTCTGATTATAGAGCACACAGCTGGGCCTTAGATGCTGAGGAGGAGAGTGGAGGGTGTGCACAGTAGTAGGGGGCAGTATGGAGTTCGAGGGAGATGGTAGGGTGTAATGAGTGCTGGAGTGATACTGTAATGATCTGATGTTTCTTTAACTGTTAATGTGTTGTTGTTAATGTAACTGCTTGTGACACTATATTTATTTATTTATTTATAGCGGACAGTGCATGTAACAGTAAACAGTAACTGTTTAACATGCCAGAATTAGCCAAGAGGCTAGTTTTCATCTGTTGTCCGTTGCCATGATGTACAGATGACTCCTTGCAAATTTAAATAATTTACAGAGGACACAGAGAATAAAATAAATAAAATCATAGCAAAGACAAGCGAAGTGAATCATAGCGAAAACAAACGAAATAATTAAAACAGACAGGTTATTAAAAACAGCATGCAATTAATAACAGTAAAAGATTATGTTAAAAAAGCACAAGAAAATAAACAAAGGGCCAATAAAAAGATTTGTTGAAGCAGAATTACAGAGAAGCACATGCAGAGGGACAAACACTAGATGGCAGCAGCAGGAGTTTGGTGTTGACAGGTCTGATTTGTTAAAAGCCAACGTTTAAATTGAGACTTAAAAGAGCTGTATGTGGAGCTCTCCCTGATAGTTGTAGGGATGCTGTTCCACCCTTTAGAAGCTCTAACAGAATAGGCTGATTGACCAAATGCTGTCTTTCTGAATGGAATCAGACAGTCTCCTCTTGAGGCTCCTCTAGTGATGCGGGTTGAGCTTGATCTTAGTCTAACAAAGTCATTGAGCGGTGGAGGGGTGAGTCCATGTAAGATTTTATAAACAAAGCAGGCATCTGTGAATCTTATCAGATTCTCCCAACTTAAAATATTATATTTAGATAAAATGCTGCAGTGATGGATGTGGCGTGGTTTTTTGTCTAGAACTTTGAGTGTCTGTTTATACAGTGTTTGTAGTGGTCTGAGTGTGGTATGGTTGGCCTGGGAGAAGCTCGTCAGGCAGTAAGTCAGGTGTGAGAGAATCATGGCGTGCATGTAAATATTGGCTATATCGACGAGTTGATGGGAAGGTTCTATTGTCAGTTACTGGTCAGTTAGGAGACTGGCTCTGCTGAACCAAAACTGCTGTTTTGTGCTTGTTTTGTGTTTGTTTGGCATGGGTTATGGCCTACACTATCCACTGTGTTCAGAAAATAAACAATAAGAGGAACTATGTTGTGCACATCAAAGGATGCCCTTTTGCAGTGGGGGACCAAGTCTGGGTGTATAGCCCCCAGCCCAAAAAGGCAGATGCGCTAAACTGGGCAGTGATTGGCTTGGACCATGCATAATCTTGGAGAGACTGGGAGAGGTTGTGTACAGGGTAGTGTTGCCACATAGAGGGTGCAAATTGGTGCGGCACCATAATAAAGTGGCCCCTTACAAGGGTGTGATCACAGTCCTCGCCCATTGTCTCGAATCCCACCCCTCCTCATGCTGTAAACACCTGTAGTTACAATGTTGTCGGTTCCTCTGACACTTGCATGTTTCCCTGCTGGGGCACCCTCACCTTCTCTGTCCCCTGAGGGGCAGTCCCAAGAAGGGTCTGCAGACCTCCCAATTTTCTAAGGATGTGACTTTTGTGTGCCCCTCGTGGGTGATGGACTTTGATAAGGGGGGTTAGTGCAATGATCTGATATTTTGGTTTGGGCTGACACCTTTTCTTGTTTTGTAACTGTTAATGTGTTGTTAATGTAACTGCATTCGTATGTGACACTTGGTTGCTATGCTGACAAGTTGAACATAGGGTAAATTAATACTTTGTAGTGCTAGTAACTTAATACTTTGTAGTGCTAATATGGTCATGTTTTTATTTTGCCGTAAATATAAATGAAAACAGTAAATGGACTTTTCACTAGAGAATCACACAGAACTGGGATCACCACAATGTTTGGGCATTAGTTTATGAACTGGGTGTTCAATGTAGCTCTATGAGAACAGGCCTATAAATGAACAGAACACAGTAGCCATTTACTACAAGCCTACTTTACTACAGTTTGAACTCTTCTACTAGTATCATTAGCCTACGTAATTGTAATAAGACTTTGAACATAACCCTTTTTTTACTTTTTCAGTATATTCACTGCTTATAGTTTTATCATACTAAAAAAAACGTACAGCCCAAATCTTATATGTAGATCTGAACTTATATTTTTGTTGGTTTTGTAAGAGCTAGGCTATTGCTACGTACCTGCCTCCTTGGTTAGGCACGCACATATCAGCTCCACACATCACGAGCAAGTAAAATCTCATGTCTTACTCACGTTAATATAAATTATAAATCCTTTAAGAACGTAAAAGCGATTGTATAGCAGAGGATGCCATACATGTAAAGAGTCTTGCCCAAGGACACAAAAAAGATGCTAATGAGTGTGGGTTAAATCACTTTTGAGTGTATGATGGGCAAACACTCTTTAAGCTCTAGCCATTTCCTTATAAATCATACAATAAACTAGTAGAACTGTCATGCGAGTGAATGTGTGAATGTGGTGTGAGTCAGTCAGCAAAAGGCCAGTTGTAGCTATGTAAGTAGGACTGACATGATAATTGATTGATTATTGATCAATACATGATAGATGGAACAATCATTTCTGGAGGTCAATATTTAGCATGAAAATGAAATTTGAGCTGTAGAAGGTTGAATAGGCCTAACCCTTGAACTGTCAGTTCACAATATCTCTGTGAATAGTATAATACCAAGGACCGTGACGTCACCTGGTACGGCGCAGCTGGGGCTCCACCTGGAGCCAGGCCTGGTGTTGGGGCTCGAATGCTAGTACCTGGTGGCCAGGCCTTTGCCCACGGGACCTGGCTGGACTCAGCCTGAAACGACGACGTGGATCAGTCCTCCTGTGGGTTCACCACCTGCAGAGGGTTTCATAGGGGTCAGATGAAAGGAACATTGGGCAGCAGGCAAGGATGGGTGTCTCGACAACCCAGTCCATGGACACAACATCTGACTGTGGTGACGTGGAACATCATCTCACTGGGGTGCAGGAGCTTGAGCTTGTGCAGGTTGTCAAGTAGATATAGTTGAGCTCACATCCACACACAGCCTGGGCTCTGGTACCCAACTCCTTGAAAGTGGTTGCACTCTCCATTTCTCTGGTGTTGCTGCAAACTACATGTAGTACACATGTAGTTTGTGTCAGCAGTACAGTGACAGTACATGTGTTGTACACACTGTCACTTCTGCTGACATTTACTACATGTGTAGTACACAAACCGGCACTTCCGCTATCACATACTGCAGGTGTAGTACACATACTACATGTGTAGTACACATACCGGCACCTCTGCTATCACATACTGCAGGTGTAGTACACATACTACATGCAGTACACATGTACTGTCACTTCTTTTGGCACATATATGTGTAGCGCATAATATGTACGTCACATACTACACGACTTCTCCTGCTCTTCGTGTGAGCTCTCATTCAAAAAACTTTTATCTCTCTGTTCTGTTCCTGGAGCCATTCACTCAGCACTATTTTAACAGGCTCCTCTGCAGCAGCCAGACCCTCAGGCAACCATGACAACAAGCCCAGGCACAGTGCCTCAGAACTCGGGCTTTGTTATCCGTCTACATGTGCTCACATCAAATACGTGCATCCTTATTAGCAAAACCCTGGATTTCCCTTCTTGGCAAAGGCAAAATGACGTTGCTTCAGTATGGGAAACGTTGAGCTTGATATTTTTTACGAATATTCTTATGAGAAAATTTTAATATATGAGGATTTCTAAGGCAGTACTAGGGACAAAGAGAAAGAGAAACATGACAAAGAGAAAATAATTAATATGTCTCATCTGCTGAGTGTGCAATGTCCCAAAGCATATTCATCAAAAATCATACAGGAAAAACATTGTGTAAATGGTTGGAAAGTGGCCAGTTGAATATGGAATTAGTTTGTTATTGTGCCATATCAAGCATATTTTTGAATGAAAGCTTAGGATTCCAAGCTATGCTACAAGAGAAATGATCAACTGATTCCTTATGAACAATATACATTGTGTTTTGTTTCAATTATGTTTGGGTAATCCTGCAATTTTAGGTCACTTCTACATCCAGAGTTCAAAACACAAGCTAGCTTTAATCTTATAACATCATTATGTGCTAATTGAGAAAGTGCTTCTCTCCCTGATTATAAAGTCTATACCCCTTCATCACGCTTTTGCTATGCTCCAATTACATTTCCAAAAGAGATTTACCACTTTCAAGTTATCTGCTATTGATATTAACCTGAGTTATACTGCTTCTATACTACTATTATGTTAAGGTTACGTTAAGGTATACTTATATTCATCCCTTGTGAGGGAAATTTATTCTCTGCATCTGATCAATCATTCAGTGCCACTGGGGCAACCTGTCAGGATCGGGGACCCATCTCCAGATCTTCAAGGACCCCTAAGGCAGGGGTCTCAGACTTGTGGCCCCCGCCTTAATATGAAAGTTTAATGTTAGTGCGGTCCACGAATTTGATATGTATGGCACTTTACAGTGTTGTGTGCGGAGCTGTACGAAACTACCAATCACGGTGGGGTATATGTCTCTTGGGGGTGGGACATTGGCCGGGCTTTATGCAAGCAGAGAAACATTTTTCAATGAGTGAAAGTTACAGCAGTGTTGCCATGGAGTGTTTTCGTCCGTACCTGGCTGGCTGCCTCATTTCTATTGGGCACATGCGGACATTCGTCCCAGCGCGCTGCATTCACAACACAATAAAAGTTTTTTTAAGTTGCTGCCAAGCGGGACATTATACGTATATATACGTATATAAATATATACATATAATTTTACACACACGTCACTGGCAATTAGAGAGTAAATATGAGATCTCTCTCTCTCTCTCTCTCTCTCTCTCTCTCTCTGACAAAATAAATCAAAGTGATGCGTACAGAATACAGAATTTCTAGGCGCAGCCAGGGGCCGGAGAGGGTCTGGTTTGGGAACCACAGGATTTTATCTCTGCTGTTTGCAGATGATGTTGTCCTGATGGCTTCATCGAGCCAGGACCTGCAGCAGGCACTGGGGCGGTTTGCAGCCGAGTGTGAAGCGGCTGGGATGAGAATCAGCTCCTCCAAATCCGAGGCCATGGTTCTCGACCAGAAAAAGGTGGTTTGCCCTCTCCGGATGGGTGGTGAGTCCTTGCCTCAAGTGGAGGAGTTCAAGTATCTCGGGGTCTTGTTCACGAGTGAGGGAAGGATGGAGCGTGAGATTGACAGGCGGATCGGTGCAGCGTCTGCAGTGATGCGGTCGCTGTATCGGTCCATTGTGGTGGAGAAGGAGCTGAGCCCAAAGGCAAAGCTCTTGATTTACCGGTCAATCTACGTTCCTAACCAGTTGAGGTGGCTTGGGCATCTGCTTAGGATGCCTCCTGGACGCCTCCCTAGGGATGTCCCACCGGGAGAAGACCCAGGACACGCTGGAGGGACTATGTCTCTCAGCTGGCCTGGGAACGCCTTGGGGTCCCACCGGAGCAGCTGGAGGACGTGTCCGGGGTGAGGGAAGTCTGGGAGTCCCTGCTTAGACTGCTGCCCCCGCGACCCGGCCCCGGATAAGCGGAAGAAAATGGATGAATAGATGGATAATTGCGAACACATACCATATTTAGATCTCCATGTTACCTTTTATCGTTTAGAAAATGATATATTCGCCAAAAACAATGTATTAACATGTTTAATAAATTTCAATTTCATTTTTGACGCTCTGAGTCCTCCCTCCTTTTGCTCTCCGTGCTAAGCCATTCCCCCTTCAGAGCACAATCACAACACATGCACCCCGCTAATGCACATTAGCGGGACATCAGGTTTGTCAAGTTATAGTGTGCTTTGTATCCTGATCTTGCATATTTATGAAAAATGTCCATGTGCATTGATGGCATGGGCTTTGTGGCCTCTTTCAGCTAAACGTAAGGAGGGTTCCAAACATTTGTGGATGACATATAAATCCTCTTCAGGCATGTTTTTGATGAGCTAACAATGTTATAACATGGTAGAAAGCTACAGAAGTCAATTTTGCATAATACCTCCTCTTTTTGTTTTGTCTCACTCCTGCATGCTCAAGTAAAACTTGTGAAATTATTTTGTGGTATTTGAGAAACTACCCCTCCATGTTTTTGAAGTCCATACTTCTTCACCAGATACCATTACAATGCTTAAATTGCCTTTACTAAAAATAAAAAGTGCCTGGGCAATTTCAATGTAATTTCCTAATTAGTGAAAATACCTTTTCACTGGAGATGAAAGATTAATTGAATTTGAATCAAAATTGTAATTAAAATAACCCATCAAATGTTAGAGAATTACCTAACCTTATACTATAAACAATTATTCTGAAACTAGTGTCACGATACAAAAATTTCACACAATTTTGATACTAAGGAATAGCCTGATATGCAATACCAATTCAATACCAGTATAATAATTAAAAACATTCTTTAGACAGTAGAATGTGATTTTTGGCAGATAATAGTCTGTGTGTGGTTTTATACTTGTTCTGATAGAGGGCAAGATTATTCTAAAGATATTCAGGAAAGGTTCATTTCTGTCCTTCTGACTTTTTTAGTATCAATACCTGCTCAAATGACTATCTAGTTCTACTAATTGATAGTAATTTTAGTATAAATTAGTATCTGATTTTCAATACTTTAGATAACCTTATTTGAAATATGTCATCCTTTTTGTATTAGTTTGCACATATTTCAATCTTTTCTTACTTTAAAAACTTTTCAAAAATGTGTTACAAATTTAATGTAATTCACAAAAATAAAAATACAGTAATATTGCAAACAATTCTACCCCTCTACTTCTTGCCACAAAAGAACATAGTTATCCTTAATCTGAACACCTGGATAATCCCCCTTTAGCACACGTGTAAAGCATGTGGGAGCTTTAGCAGTCTGGAGGAGCAGTGCACAATGAAGCTAACGCTAATCTCTAAAACACTGGATTAGCAGCGAGACAGATCCAAGTATGTTCTGAGTGTCAGCACTGATTAAGCCCAGATAAAATGTTGATGCCACATTACTGCCCCCCGGGTGGTGAGGGGGGAGAGTGGGGTTGGGAGAGGGGGCTTATGGTCATGCAGGGTGGTCTTCAGATAAATGAGGTAGAAATAATAAACTAAACGTGCCTGTAGAGATGAGGGGAGGCTGGCACTGAAAATACCTTTTTTTAAAATCTGGTGTTCAAAAATTCAGCAAAAGATAATCCTATGTAATGCATATTCAGCATAGCTATCTTTTAACTTATGATTTTTAATGTATTTATTTCAAGCAGATTAATGAACGCATGTATCCAGTTCACTTAATGTGCATTTCACTTTTTTTTAAATTTACGATCGAAAAGGAGGGGGGAAGAAGAAAACATTAAAAATACCACCCCTGTTCTGCCCAGTTTCTAAACCTGTCCAAAAGCCCTAACCTTGAAGAAGACCTATTGTGCTTGTGTCTGCTATATCATTATAATCTATGACACCCATGGATCATTATGTTATAATTTGGACACACAATCACAATGTTCATCTAAAATTACTTAATAAAAGAAACAAGTCTGCTGACTTCTGTGTTAGAAAACTGCAGTGCCCAATGGGAGCTGACGTTGCCATAAGTATCATCACAACAAAATTGCATTTGGGATAAATTGTGTGGTAACTGATATTCTTTTAAGCGGTTATTCAACTAGTAGTTAGTATAAAGCTGGTAATAGTTTTAATGCTGAAAATTGCATTCTAATCTAGAAACAAATTGTGTTTAGATAGTAGAATAACACCAATTCAAATAAGAATAATACCAATTCCAATTATCATCATATTGGAATTGGTATTGAGTATTGTGTATATTTCTTAGTATCAAAAAGTTTTTATATCGTGACAACACTAATCAAGATATAAACAATCTCAGAGTTGGAGCTAGCCAAAAACCCTTCGTTTTCCAATATTTAACCAGTTTATCAATAAGCAAAAAGAATCTAATGCATTCATAACCCTTCTGCAGTACAAACACTACAAAGTGCTATTGATTTTGTGTGCGTGCTTTACATAAGAAAAAGCTTCAGTCAGACTAGCACATATTTATGAAGTCCATGATCAATCATCTTTTGTCCCAGTCTGAAAGAGCATGTCTGGAGAGATGCTGTGTGTAGACGGGGACACACAGCCCAAACCTGCAGCCTGTCAGAGGCGTGGGGAGAGCCAGCACTGAGTGAGGGGCTGTCCAGGTCTCTGCTTTAGTAAAGCCGACCTGAATGCACCCATGTCCCTGCACACAGGAGCAGACAGGAGCAAGCAGGAGCAGGCTCAGGGCTAAACCACAAGGACAGATTAACCTATAGAGAGAGTGACGGGTATATATTTCCTCAACTGACACACAGGCAGGCTGTCTAATACCCCTCCCAGGGACTACAAGAAGGCCGGGTACTCTGCCCTGCTGTTTAGCCCATAGGCCGACACAACTATGAGAGACCTGTCCCTGACCCGATGGCGTCCCTGACCCTCTAGTTCACTGGTGGCTGAGCTGTGGGGCAATAGGGAAGCCCACATCAGCTCACCACCTCTTCCCGCAGGCAATACCAGAGAAATGAGTCCAGGCCCTCTCAAGGAGATGGGTTCCAGGACCCAAGTTGTGCGTGGGTTGGTAACGCTCAACCTTCCGCACTTTTGGTCAAATATTTGGTCAAATCATTGATAGTACTTTTCAAGCTAATTGCTATATCAACTTATCGTTAAATATGTAAAGGTCAATATTTATCGTGAGTTTATCGACTTTTTCTTTGTACTAGGGGGAATCTAATACATCGGATTTCAAAATTTTATATTGTGACAGGCTAAATAATAGTCAGAGCTTTTGCTGTCACAATCTACTTTTTGTTGTCACATTTCCCTTTTAGTCAACTAACTGATGCACAAGGCATGTCTATAGTTGACCAAGAATGTTTTTATAAGGTTACAGCCCTAGTAAACGAGAGTATTCCCTGTTTAACTGAGTTAAGTGCATTGTTTAACTCATGTGTCTTTACTTCATTTCTTTCCCCAGATGAAACGGTGGCACAGACATCCACCAACATCTTAGTATGTTTACCGTCCGAGTCACACCATTACTCATCTGAGGCTAGGACAGGTCTGACAAACAGGAGACACATGAGTTTTCAGCACGAGTTTTGGTAAAGAGCACCAACCTGCAGCTGGAGACACTCACACTAAACGTGACAGAGGTGTGGACAGGCCAGGAAATAATATCTTATCACTGAAAAGGCAGGCTGGGAGCCAAAACATGTAGGCTACTTCAAAATAATAGTTTTTGTTAAGGCTGCAAGATTAATCACAAAATCGCAATTTCAATAGACATAATTACCAAATCACAAAGGCTGCAGTTTTTGAAGTACCATAATTTCCTCCACAAACAACAGCAGATCTCATATTTCAGAGAAGAACTCAGTTTAAATATTCAGCATGTGTGTGTTAAATGTGCAAATTAAACAAAACAACTCCCGGTTTGTGATCAGGTAATAATATTACACAATTCTCTGACCAAAGTTATAATGTTTATTATGCATTCTGAGCATCCCAATTATTCATACCAATGAGCTTATAAGCACTTTTTTACAACTCACAAGACCAGAGTGGGGTTTTGTTGTCATGGTAAAGCCAACAACTAACATGCTAGCACACACTTCCTGATTATCGGACAATAAAATGCTTTCAAATGAGACACAGCAGACTTATTTTGACCTCAAGAATTGCTCATACAATATATCTGTATATATCTCAAAATACATGGGAAATTTAAAATCATGATTAAAAGTTGCAGGGTTTTTTTTTTTTTTTTTTTTTTTTTTTTTATTGACTTAAAAAAACACTTTTCTATCAGGAGAATTTTGCACTAGCCAATACTGCATGATATTTTGGTGATAAATTGTGCAGTCCTAACTCATACTCTCCATCCATATAAGTAGGGTGGATGAGGTGTCTTGCCCAACGACTCAAGAGCAGTTGAAGTAGTTAGTAAAAGGATGAAAACTACTACTGTTAAATCGACAACATAAGGATTTTGTAAATTGTCACATTTCTATATAGCACTTTTCCACCTTCAAGGCACTCAAAGCTTTACATCACCATACCACTCACCCATTCACACACCAGTCTATGTGGACACTGGAGGCATGGAGGGTTAAGTGTCTTGCTTAACCAATGATGTTCATGTCGAGAGCGGGATTCGAGTCACCAACCTTCAGATCAGAGGATGAACACACTACTGTCACTTATTGACTAGTAGAAAGTTTTGTACACCCGTGTAACTTAGACCAAAGTTTTGTACACCCATGTAACTTTGTTCGTCTGCTCCAAACCACATACTTTTACGGACAGAGGATTGGCTGAAGACCTCTCCTTTAAAAGCATCCAAGCTAATCATTGACAATTAGAAATGACTGAATTCATCTCGATTAAAAGTGGATTAAAGGCGCTTTACCAAGCTCCTGGGGTCAAAATATGTCAGCTGCTTACTGTCTGTATCTAAATTATAAAGTTTTATTGTTGGATAATCAGGAAGTGTGCAGTTAACACGCTAGCTGTTGTTAGCTTTACAAAGAAGGCAAACTCTGTCTGTTCTAGCTTATAAACTCATCATAGTGAATAACTAGGATGCCTATAAAGTGTAAGGTAAGTGAGGAATAACTTTGGACGACTGCAAATTGTTTAAAATAAACTAGTTCTGTTTTTCACACTTTTAAGAGTTAAAAATCAAGTACAACTGCTTTAATTTCACAGCGCTAGTGGAAACAACATAATGACATTGAATCTTCAATAACTCCACAAAATTCATACCGAAACTGTCTAAATGTAAGACAAGGAAACAACTCTGCAAAACCCATCAAACACTTCCCTCTGACTGTGTTAACTTTAAACAATGCCATCTCTCAGATGGCATTAATTAAGATTAATCCCAGCGACAGTAGAAAGAGGTTAATTGAATTCTCTCTTTTGGTGAGAGGTGGAATATGACTATGAGTGGTTATCCAAGCACAGCAGGCCCATTTTTGGCAAAGATATTTCAAAAAGCAGTGAACATAAGTATGTGCATGTGGGCGTGTGTGGATGGATAGACTTACCACTGTCCTCAATTGAGAAAGAGAAGATGTCACTGGTGGAATTTTCTCCATGTCTCAGAATATACCAGATCCTCATGTCGTCGATGTCCGCTGGGGAAAAATGACAAAACAAAATATATTAATTTGAAAGTAGGTAATTAAAGGGAGACAGAGGAGAGAGAAAGAAGGAAGTATAACAAAGCAATAAATGTATTCCATAAGAAATGGAATGTCTATTTCCACAGTGTTTTAGACTTGTTGGTTAATTTAATCCTGGATTGAAAATGGCAAGCACAGTGACCCGAAGAATTTCATCACTGAACAAAAATTCTTGAAAAATGTAACATGAAATGAAAATATTGACAAAAAAATAGTTTAAAGTAATGGACATCTGCTTGTTATGAAATGGGAGTATTTGTCTCTACTCTCTCCCATATATATATATATATATATATATATATATATATATATATTTCCAAGCTCATATCCTGGGAGCTTGGCTCAATCATTCTCCGTTACCTTTGGAGATGTTTCCCACCTTAATCACCAAATTGAGATGCTGTGTAAAACTTAAAAAAAATACAGAATACAATGATTTGCAAATCCTTTTCAACCTATTGAACTGAATGAACTACAAAGACATGATATTTAATTTTCAAACTGATAAACTTTATTGTTTTTATGCAAATATTCACTCATTTTCAATTTGATGTCTGCAACACGTTCCAATAAAGCTGGGATGGGACATATTTACCACTGTCTTACATCACCTTTCCTTTTAACAATAATCAATAAGCATTTGGGATCTGAGGACACTAATTGTTGAAACTTTACAGGAGGAATCTTTTCCCATTCTTGCTGAATGTACATCAATTGCTCAGCAGTCTGGGGTCTCCATTGTCGTGTTTTGCTCTTAATGCGCCACACATTTTCAATGTGAGACAGGTCTGGACTGCAGGCAGGCCAGTCTAGTACATGCACTCTCTTACTACGAAGCCATGCTGTTGTAACACGTGCATAATGCAGCTTGACATCGTTTTGCTGAAATAAGCAGGGACATCCCTGAAAAAGACGTTGCTTAGGTGGCAGCCTATGTTGCTCCAAAACCTGTATGTACCTTTCAGCATTAATGGCGTCTTCACAGATGTGCAAGTTACAACTGCACAATGGCAAGGGCACTAACACACCCCCATACCAACACAGATGCTGGTTTTTGAACTTTGCGCTGATAACAATCCAGACGGTCCTTTTCCTCTTTGGCCCACAGGTCACGACATCCATGATTTCCAAAAACAATTTGAAATGTGAACTTGTTAGACCACAGCACACTTTTCCACTTTGCATAAGCTTGGGCCCTGAAAAGCCAGCGGCGTTTCTGGATGTTGTTTATATACGGCTTTCGCTTTGCATGGTACAGTTTTAACTTGCACTTGGAGATGTAGCGACAAACTGTGTTAACTGATAAAGGTTTCCTGAAGTGTTCCTGACCAAATGTGGTAATATCCTTTACACATTCATGTTGATTTTTAATACAGTACCACCTGAGGGATTGAAGGTCACGGGATTCAATCTCGGTTTTCGGCCTTGCCGCTTGCGTGCAGAGATTTTTCCAGATTTTCTGAATCTTGATGATGAAATCCCTAAATTCCTTGCAATTGTACATTGAGAAATGCTGTTCTTACCCTGTTGGACTATTTGCTCACGCAGTTGTTCACAAAGTGATCAACCTCGCTCCATTCTTGCTTGTGAATGACTGAGCCCTTCAGGGATGTTCCTTTCATACCCAATCATGACACTCACCTGTTTCCAATTAACCTGTTCACGTGTGGACTATTACAAACAGGTGTATTTTAAGCATTCCTCAACTTTCCCATTCTTTTTTTGCCCCTGTCCCAGCTTTATTGGAATGTGTTGCAGGCATCAGATTGAAAATGAGTGAATATTTGCATAAAAACAATAACAGTTTGAACATTAAATATCATGTCTTTGTAGTCTATTCCGTTCTGCCTTCCTTGGAATTGGGGTTATACAAATCAGACTAAACTTTTCCTATTTTACGTTAATTTGGAGTAAATTATTTTTTGATAAATTATTACTATTTGGCAAATTCCAGAATAATGAGAGGATTTTTTTTAGACTATCTTTCATTACTTTCTTCAAAGTCAGAAGTTTACATACATTTCAATAGTATTTGGTACCATTGCCAAATATTTTGGATATCGTTCCCGTATTTCATAGTTGGGATGGTGTTCTCAAGCTTGCTTTTTGCTCCAAACTTAACAATAGTCATTATGGCCAAACTGTTTGAAAAGATGAATGTGGCTCCATCTGGCATCTGGAAATTACACCCAAGGATGAACCAGACTTGTGAAAGTCCATAATTCTCTCCCTGATATCTTGGCTGATTTCTTTTGACTTTCCCATGATGTTACAAAAAAAAAAAAAAGTGTTTCAGGTGTGCCTTCAAATACATCCACAGGTGTGTCTTTAATCAACTCAATTGGCAATAAACCTATCAGAAGCTTCCAAAAGTCATGGCATCACCATCTAGGTGTTCCCAAATTGTTTAAAGACATAGTAATCTTACTCTATGTAAACTTTTACTTTGAAGAAAGTAATTAGACAATAGACAATTAGAAAATAGAATAGAATAGAAAATAGATAATAAATAAATAAATAACATTTATTTATTTTATTTTATTTATTAATACATTTTTTGGTAGGGGAGTATATGGGTTTTTGCTTTTACTTCAAAATTTACTGATACCAATACCAATATTGAAACTAATGTCTACTAAAGTAACTAAAGAAACTAGTATCTCCACTAAAGTATCTCCAGACACCAGTGTAGGGATGGAAAAAGGCACTTATTTCCTCAAAGCACAGTTAACTTATTACACAAGAGATCCAATAGTGTTAGGCAACTGTTATTTATTCTCTAAATAACTACTGTATTTTCCAGACTATAAGTCACTCAGATGTGACTTATATGTGAAATTATTAAAATATATTAATGTGCTGTACTGCTATTCAGCGTTGTTCTCTATTTTATTGTTATTATTATAACTTGCCTTTAAAGATAAAATGTCTGTTCTTGGTCTCAGATTTTGTCAAATAAATGTCCCCAAAAAATGTGACTTATAGTCCAGTGCGACTTATGTGTTGTTGTTTTGTTTTTTTTCTTCTTCATTATATTCAGCATTTTTTGGCTGGTGCGACTTATAGTCCAGAAAATACAGTACAGGACAGCATTGTATGAATAAAAGTTTAAATTGTGAGATGTTCTAGGCTAAAATCAGCCTGTAGATAGTCTTTTTTACATCCAATTAAAGGCTCAACCAGGATTTTGTCTTAACCAATCATTGAACCAATCCATTAAATTTTTCAGTATCAGCACCGATATTCAATAGCAGAATCGGTATCAGTGCATCCTTAAGCTTAAGTACAGTAATCTAATAAAAATAAATATGTACTTTTAGCACTACTCTGCTTATTTAAAACTATACTGCTACAATAAATTATAAATTAAAACTGCCTTTGTGCCATACTTCTATAACCCATAAACAGTATTTACAGTAAAAAATAGTGCACGGTTAAAACACATGAGACCTGGTGCGCCCTGTGCTTCTATATTTGATGTGGAAATCTTTCTCTTCAAAGTGCTGTGTAAAAATGCATAGCCACCAGTTCTAAAGCCCCAGAGATGAGTCTTTTTGTCTGTTTACTTTAGTGAGACAGTTTAAACACCAGGGCCTCCAGAGAGCACGCAATGTGAATGAGGAACGGTGGTACAGTACTAATGCTGCTAATACCAATGGATGGGGTTGAACTATTGACATTTAAAGATGTTAACTTGGAATACTGCAGTTTTTGCATTTATTTTTTTTTTTTTTTTTCATCAATGAAGCTAAGTAAACAACTATTATGGGTCAGGACAGTTGTTTCCAAATGGTTCTCATCCAACAATATCTGAAAATGGCACACATCTAGCAAAAAATCTAGAGAAATGTATATTAATAACTTGTAAATACAGATTTTTTTTTTTTTTTTTTTAATATAGTTAGGTGGGTACAGTTACATTTGTTTTCCCATTTATACTTCTAAAAAAAATCTACAATTTGGTTGAGAAGCCATGATAAAAACTGTGAAGCTGTATTTATTTCTTTATTTTTTAGCATAATGGAGCACAGGATCATCCCATTTACTTTTAATATAACACAATGCATTTAAAACCTACATCCTTGGTACATAAAGATTACATTAGCAGTATTATTACATTAGTAGTATTGTGAGAGAGAGAGTAATTGGAGTTTGAAAGGCTGCTAACTTTCTTGCTTGTAAATACTCTATTTTTAGGCTAGAGAAGACTCACAAGTGCAATGTAAAAAGTCTATGGAATGACACTGCAAGCCATAGCATCAATCCATAACTTGCTTAGGAGTGTGACTTCTCATTAAGTTTTCAGTAATGGCCTCCTTTTCTAAATTTTTACTATTTGTATGAATAGTAAATGTTGATGTTAAATCATTAGGATAGAATCTAGTTTGTATAGCAAAGTAAAAAAACAGCTGTCTATTTTTCCATTATTGGTCTGCTCTAACTCTTACACAGGTACACTGATTCAGCAAAAGTTGCAGTTTAATGATTGAATAGATCATAAACCAACACCAACTTAAACCATTTAGTAATTTATTTAGCCTACATTTTTCAATTAAGTTTTTAAATATGTTTTGGTGGCTGGCATTTCTTTAGCATTTGAACTCAAATGCCATTTTGAACCTCCCTGTGAAACTGCATAGATATCTCCTATGGTTAGGTAACAGGATAAAATGTAGCAATATGACTGACATGAGGTATTTCCTCATAACAATATCTTAAAATACACAAGAAGTCAGTCTTAAATGAATTTGGAATGTGCTTTTTGAATGAACAAAAGACAGTGAACATGGATACAAATTAAGCTGAAATGTATCTTGTCTTACCTTGCGTGAAGCTTGTAATAGTAGCATTCCCTTTTCCGTGGTTGATCAGGTATCCATGCAGTGGTGGGGTAGTCACTTGGAAAATCACAGCATTCTGCAAACTGTCTCTATCCTCCACTTTGAGAGTCTTACTGGTGAAGACAAACCCAAGATGTCGACTCTCCAGAACTTTAAGTGTAGTAGCGCCTTTATTCACCACAATTTGTGGCACACCATTGTCCACAGGTAGCACTGTAATTTTCATCACTTGTTGCTTACGTGTTGCAAATACGGTATCGGGGAAAATGTAAAAGTCCATGTGAGTGCCATCTGTAACTGTGAATGAAAAGCTATCTTCCACACTTTCTGTACCGTCATGCTTGTAGCTAATCATATTTTCATTTAGATCTTGCTTGGTAAAAGTGTTGACTGATCTAGTGTTGTTAAAAAGTAGCTTTCCATGAACTGGGACTTGAGTTACAGTGAATTTTAAAAGTCGATCAGAAGTGTCTCCATCTTCAATTGTTAGCTCAAATGGTGTGATTAGCTTGTTTGCACCTTCCGTTACAACCAAGCCGTGTACTGTGACAACTGGCTTTTTGTTGTCTACATCAGTTACGGAAATGCGGAACGTTCTGAAGACAGGGTTATAGCCATCGGTCACCTCAAATTCAAAACTATCCATTTTAACTTCATCGTCAGCTGTATGGATGTAGTACACTTTGTTACCGGCTAGCTGAAGTTGAGTAAAGGACGATATTGGCAATCCCGGTTTATCCGTGCATTCCAAGTGTCCCCTCATTGGCGCTCTGGTGATTGTGAAAACTAAATGCTCATCTGGGCTATTCAAATCCGTAGTGCTAAGCAGATCTGTCGTTAACGTAACTCTACTGCCTTCTTTTAGGGATACACCTTTACTGACAACATCTGGGAACACCATGTCAATACCACCCACTGTTACATAAAAGTACCTGTCAATCAATGGATTTATTCCATCCGTAACATCAAATTTGATTAAATCACGAATTCCCTCTTGGCCGTTATGGATGTAAACAATAGTGCCAAGGTCAATATCATTTTGCGTGAAGTTCATTCCGACAGAGAGATTTTGAAACGTTCCATATGGGGTTGTTGTCTGTAAGTATCCCTGCCCGGGCCCATATCGGATAACATAAATCAATGTGCCATCTTCGGAATCTAGGTCAGTCGCTTTTAAAGCATTGTTGGTGATCACTTTTACTCCTCCTATTTCAATTTCAAGCCCGTTGTTAATAGCCATTCTAGGCGTTTCATCATCTACCGGGATCACCATGACAATAACAGTCTTTTCAATGCTAAACTTTCCATCCGTGAGAATTACATCAAAGCTGTCCTCAATGGTTTCAGAGTTATCGTGCTCATACAGAATACTGGATGCCTCTTTTATCTTATCCAAGGTGAAGTTGAAGACGGGAACAGTACCAGTAGTGAGTTGATTGAGAATAAATCCATGCTTGGGGGGTTTGCTGACAATGAAAGTAAGCTGATCCAAGGGGAAATCCGCGTCGGCCCCATTGAGAATCGGAGTGTCTATGACTACATTCATACCTTCCATCACTACAAACTCTCTCATGTAAATCTCTGGCTTCTCATCATTAGATGGAATTATGGAAATGGAGAAAAACCGTCTCTCGGAAAAATTTATGCCATCTGAACATCTGAAAGTAAACCTGTCCTCTACAGGCTCTACACCTTTGTGAATGCTTTGAACGTAGTATATGTGACTCCGCTTGATGTCCTTGATGGTGAATGCACTTATGGCTGTGCCTGATCTGGATCTTTCTGACCCCGGAGCAGGTGAGATGTTTTCCACATAACCGGATGTTGGCTGGACTATGATTGTGCAAAGAAGATCGTCGATAAGGGTGTCCACATCGTTGGCCTGTATGTGAATGCTTTCAATTGGACTTTTCTCACCTTCGATAACAGAGTAGCGTTCAACAACAAACACTTCCGGAGCCTGACTGTCCAACGGAAGAATAGTAACGTGGACTCTGACCCCAGTAATTTTATTCCCACCCACAGTCCATTCATCCGACATGTCTGTCAAAGTTAGATTAAAATAGTCCTCTTTTGTCATGATGCCGATTTCACCACTCGTATGCGCATACACTACAAAACCATTAATAATATCTGCTTGTGTAAATTTGCTAGCAGCAACCCCCCTAACCAGAATCTGTCCTAGCAATGGAGGATCCTCAACAATAAAAGTCAGTCTTAGATCATCTGTATCCTCATCTTGACCTTGAATAACATTATTTGTAATTTCTGTTGCACCATTTTCAAGAACTTCCATTGTTGAACCAATAGTGCCGGGTGGGAGAGCGATAGTTGGAACTTCATCGTCAATTGGTTTTGCATAAATTTTGATCGTAATCGGAACAACATGGACACCATCGCTTACATCTAAAATTATGGAATCTGCGGTTGATTCGTCACCATTGTGAGTATATGAAATTTTTCCTGTTTCAATATCGTCAAGGATAAAAGTGTCTCCCTTTGTCATGTCTATGAATGTATACTGAATATGTCCATGCGTTGGAGGTTGGGTAATAGTAAATAATATTTCTTTGCTATCTGTGTCTGTGTCCGTAGTGTATAGCTCTGCACTTGATATAATGTGTGTTCCACGTTCAAGCAAAGTAAACCCAGAATTTGTTATTTGAGGTGGCTTGTTATCCACGGGCTTCAAAAAAATTGTAAATACTCCCTCAGCATGATTTCCAGATATATCTTCGACAATATACTTAAACTGCAAAATACGTGTGGTAATTCCAAGTTCCAAATCTGGTGGCTTGTATGCTATTTTATGGTGGTTGATTTGCGCCTGGGTAAAAGTTAGCACTTCAGTGTTGGGCTGTTCTGTCAATACTAATGTTCCTAATACAACTGGGTTATTCTCGTCCGTATCTGTTGGAGCTTGTACAATTGTATACTTAAGATCTCTATCCTCAGAATCCAAATCACTGTAGCGTAAGAATTTTTTGCGAAAGTAAGTTAGCTGATACTCATGTACAGTCATTTGCAAAGTGGTGCCGGAATACAGCTCTGGTGGCAAATCATCAACAGGGATAATTTTGATAATAAATGAACTTTGATCTGATTGGTTGGGAGGGTCATTATCATCTTGAACCCTAAAAACAAACTGATCGATCACTGTACTTGTACTATGCGGGCCCGTATGTTTATAATATAGTTTTCCATCCATGATATATTGCTGTAACCATTCTGTAACTACTTTCTCGTACATCTCATCGTCAGTATTAAACCGCCACGTTGACGGATCTTCAGGTGCTTCGGCTTGGCGCAAAAGAACCTCCCCAATTGTGGAAAACGGTGTTTCTATTACAAATTTAATTTTCGAATCTTCCGAGTCTATATCTGCCGAACTTAGCATTAGTGACGAGATGGGCATCATTTGATTTTTGAATAAAACCAATCCAGTATTAGCACTGATAATTGGGGGCTCATCATCGGTTGGAACAACAGTAATCGGAAATAAAAATTCTACTTCGTTAGTGCCATCTGTCATTCGGAAAATTATATTATCGCTGTATGTATCGCTACCATCGTGTTGGTAAATCACAATTCCAGCATCAAGGTCAGCTGGAGTGAAAAATTTTCTCCTGGAACCAAGGACTGTTAAAAGTCCATGCCTCAAACCATCAATAACTGTAATTTTAACGTTATCTAAGTTATTCTCGTCGCTAATTTCCAAATTCTGAGAACTTGAAAGTGATCTGGACTGCCCTTCGTACAGTAACTGCCCTGTATTCCTAGTTACAACTGGCGCTAAACTGTTCATAGGCTTAACCACTATCATAAAAGCGAAAGGATCCGACACAGCTCCTTCTGTGTCCACAACCTCAAACTCAATTTGAAAAATTCGCTCCGCATCCGAGTCCACAGCGGAGGGCTTGTAGGCGATTTTTAAGGCTTTTAGGTCTCCTTGGTAGAATGAGTTTATTGGTAAATTCCTATCATCTGTACTCACTATGTAACCCTCCTCAAAGGACAAAGGTGACGTAATGTTGAAAATTAGCTCATCTGGATTAGATTCTTTATCCTCTGCTGCCAGCATATCCATGGTGATGGCTGTCATGACAAACTGGTCTACTTCCATTATCATCATAGCCACAAAGCTTGGTTTAGGAGCAGTGTTGTCCTGCCCCTCTTTAATCCGCACCAGAATTTGGAAGGACTCCTGCTTGAGCAAATTGCCTTCCTTATCATATAACTCCAACAGCATGGGAATATAATCTCTATTGGGAGACTTCAAAGCAAAAGTGTGCTGATAGCGAACATTCTTGTTAATAAAATCATCGCAGTTCACCATGCTTCCCAGGCTGTCCTTCTCCTCAAGTTTGCCGTACCTGGGTAGCACACTGCCACTTGAAAGAGAAACAATTTTGCATTGTTGCGTGGCTCTGTCAAATGTAAATTCCAATATTCTTTTGTCAATAGGGTTACTGGTGCCAAGTAGTCTCTCAACAGTCAGCGGTAGATTTTTGGTCAACACTTCCAGCTGAGTGAATACTACTTCAACTTCAATCATAAACGGGATTATTATAGTATCAATTTGCGTGTCATACCTGAGTTGTAATCTGACTCTGTCCCTCGAAGGACTCCTTGACCCGAAGTGCGAATATTTGACATCGTTTGGCCCAAATTCGCATGGAAACTTTTTAGGAGACAGTTCCCCGGGTCTCTGGGACAACGGATCTTTGTCCAAAACTGTAATGCTGCACCTATCCCTAGGTTGCACTTGAATCACCAGATGGTTAATGGGATCAATAAAGACGGATCTCCCGAATGGCACGCGTAAACCGTTGTTCGCCACCAGTATCGTATCCTCTGATAACTCGGTGCGAAACGCGTAGGATAATCCATAGCTGTCAAAAACCTGCGCGGCTGCATCACCTGCCCACAGCACCGTAATGAGACCACACCACGCTGTCCAGTGCAAACCGCTAATCCACGCCATTTGCGCAAAAAAGCAGCTCAAAGTTTTAGCGATGTTAGAAAAGCCACGGCGCAAAGCTGCATAAATCCCCGTGTGTGTACGTACCAAGGTGCACCATTCTTCCACAGCAGTAGCCGGACACACACTAGCTGACTCCCTCTAAACTTCTGTCGCTTGCCTCGAGCTGGAGTAAAGGATGATGACGTTTCCGCCCCTTTCGCTGCTCATTGGCACGGACTCTTGTCAGGAATGCGCCCACAATTTTTTTTATTATTATTATTTTTTTTACATGAATTAATTAATTAATTAATGTATGTATGTATGTATGTATGTATGTATGTATGTATGTATGTATGTATGTATTTATTTATTTATTTATTTATATTATTTTTTATTTTAAACTAGGGAACCTGTCACTCCGGAGGATAAACACCGGGTGAGTAGAGAGGAGGAGGGGTAATAAATAATATTACATCTTTTGAACGGGAAAAATTCCTCAAAATATTGCGTAACCAGTTTCAGAATTATGTTTTTTAATCAAATGTGTGTTTCTGAATCATGAAAAATTTGAAGAGCTGCCATAGCGATTAATAATTTAAAACCTTATTACTTTTGAACGTCAACAAAGAAATGGGTAGCAGCTGAAACCCATGAATAAATAAATCCAGAGCTGCTTGTTAATGTTAAATTATTTAAAATAATAACATCCACAGTCTCCGTGACAAACCAGCAGGTCCCAGCAAACCTTTGTCCCCCTCTTGTGGTTCCAAACTGCATAATGCTATTTCACCAAATTTGGTGCAGATTGAGCAAATTACTATATATATATATATATATATATATATATATATATATATATATATATATATATATATATATATATATATATATATATATATAGAGAGAGAGAGAGAGAGAGAGAGAGAGAGAGAGAGATTCATTATATAATATAAAATATGATATTTATTAGCAGAAAAAGCTAAAATAATCACCTAGCTTACTTTAGCTTTTTTCTGCTCATGAATCCCCCTACAATAACACATTTATTTTTTTTAAACTAGAAGTACTGCTTCTTCTAAACAAATCACACATCAAGACAAATCTGCAGATGTATTTTTTCCACTCTTGTTGCCAGCAGTTCTATTTGCCTCATGGAGTTTGTCTTCTTTTGCGAGTCTTCAAGTGTGAGGGCTTTCCGTGGACAGGCCCAGTCATGCTGCAGCCGTCCTCATTGCTAGGAGAAAGGGAGGGGGGGGAAATGAAAGAAAGAAGGAGAGACAGAGAGAGAGGAGACAGACAGGAGGAGAACCAGTTGGTGATGCTGCTGCCTGCTGGTATGGTAATGTTGGTTAGACTCTTGACACATATATTGTTGTACTACTATTACTTCCAAATAGTACTACCACTACATCTTCCAATACAGTACTAATAATTATTCTACTACTGCTACTACTACTACCACTGCTACTGCTAATACTATTACCAATACTAATATTACTACCTCCATTACTACAAATAATTTCTACTACTACAACTACTACTACTCCAAATATTACTACTTCAAATAGTAAAAGCCAAAAGTAAAATCTGTCAACTGGACAAAAGGTTGTAGGAGTGGAGACATTCTGTTTCTCTTCAGCTCTTAATGGGAGCTTTCACACCTATTAGCATCCTGGCTAGCCCTATTGTTTTCTTTGTTTCCTTTGTTCGCTTTGGGTCTGAGGATGGAGTTATTGTTGGGGTATAGATGATGTTTAGGGCCCCCATTCCTATTCATGGAAGGATTGTCTTTCTTAACACAATTATTTATTTAACTCCCTTCTCAACCCATTTCTTTTCTTTGGCTAAGATCTGTACCTGCCTGTCTTCAAAGGAGTGGTTACTGGCTTTGAGATGGAGATGTACGGTGGACTGAGGTTCCGAGGAGCTCTCGCGACAGTGTTGGTACATTCTCTTATGGAGTGGCTGTTTAGTTTCTTTAATGTAACGCTCACTGCACTCTTCAATACACTGAATGAAGTAGACAACATGGCTTTTTTGTGACTCTGAGGTTTGTCCTTTGAGTGAACCAATTTCTGTATTAAAGTAGTTGTAGGTTTGAAAGAGACTGGAATTTCATACTGTCTGAAAATCCTCTGAAGCTTTTTAGACACACCAGCTGTGTAAGGAATAGTTACACCTTTCATTTTAGGTTCAGATTCCCTGTTGTCCAATTTTGTTTTGTTTAGCTCTTAGATCTATTGAACGCCCAATTTGGATATCCACAAGCCGAGAGGGCTTTCTCCACCTGTTGTCCCTCCTTCACTTTTCCTTCTGTGTTTATGGGAACCACTTGAGCCCTGTGTTAATAATAAAAATAATGCATTTTATGTATAAGCGCCTTTCAAAACACCCAAGGACACTGAACAAGATAAAAATTTGATAAAAACATACAAATACAATAAAACATGACAAAAAAAAACTGATAAATAAAAGATGTGTGCTTGGTTACAAGAGATAGGACTGAACAGGTGAGTTTTGAGTCTGGATGTGAAGAGTGGAAGAGAGTCTAAGTTGGGGAAATCAGGAGGGAGAGAGTTCCAAAGCTGGGAGGCAGAGAGGCTGAAAGCCTTGTTCCCCATGGTCACAGGTCAGGCAGAGAGTACAGTGAGCTGGAGAGAGGAGGAGGAGCGTAGAGTGCGGGCAGGAGCAGCAATGTGGAGGAGGTCAGATATGTATGAAGGGGCTAGGTTGTGTATTGCTTTGAAGGTGGTAATTAGTATTTTGAAGTTCATTCTCTGTTTTATTGGGAGCCAGTGGAGTTGTTGTAGGAAGGGGATGATGTGGTGGATAGTGGGGGTCCGTGTTATGACCCGGGCTGCAGAGCTCTGAAGGAGCTGCAGTTTCTGGAGGGATTTATTGGGGTGTTGTAGTATAGTGCATTAACTCTGAGTTAGTGCTGTAGTGGATGCTGTTAATCAAACCGCATGTATTGGTCAGTGTGTGTGGGTTTCCTGAAGACTTCTACCTGGAGTTGCTGGTCCTCTCCTACTGCACATCTATGAAGGCCAATTTGTTCTACTTGGCCTCTTCCAGTGTGAACTTGATGTTTGGATTCCCAATTTCAGCAGTAAAGGGTTCCAGATCTAGAATTTTGATTTTAGTCCAGTTGTCATCCACTTTTCGATACCAATGCATGGATGGAGTGCATGGAAACAAGGCCAAAGCATTCTGTTCAAATTGTTCCATATATAAGTTACCCATAAAAGGAGAGACCGGTGAGCCATCCAGCCATGGAGTTGCCTGTAGAAGTTTTCATTAAACTGGAAATATGTAGTATTTAAACAAATTTCCAGCAGTTTGCAGATATGATCTGCAGTTTAGTTCTCTCTTTTAGCTTAGTATCCTACAGTAGGCTCCTCTTTGCTGCCTCCACCGCTGCTGAGGTAGGAATTTGGAGATGCTTGACTTTGCTAACAAAATCTGCTGTGTTCTCAATATGGTGCTCTGTGCCATGATGGTATTCACATGTTTGGCCACATTTTATGTGATGGAGTCTTAGGGGTACTTGTTCTTTGTGCATTTTTGGAAGGCCATAAATGCAAGGAATTGAGTCTGTCTATCAAAGACTTCTTCCTTCTCCAGTTTCTGTAAACAGTCTATGATCTTCTTCTTGTACCCAGTAGTCGGGTCTTGTTTCAGTAATTCGTAGGTTGTGGTGTCACTGACTGTCACCTTAGCCTTGTAGTCTGCTAAGTTCAGGATCACAGTGCATCTCCCTTTGTCAGTTGGCAAAATGTTGATGCTGTGGTCCTTTTCTAGAGCAGTGATACCCTTTCCTCTGATGTTATGCTGAAGGGAGGAGATTTGGTGTTGCTCAGTGCAGCTGTTGCGTTCAGTCTAAGGTGTCAGGCTTCCAACTCTGTAAGCTTATTGTTTCTGATCACAGTTTCTGCTGCTGTAATTTAGTCCACTGTGGTGATCTGGTTAGATGTTACAGAGAAGTGGATCCACTGCATTAATATGTGCAGTATATGATTATGTATAAGTTAGCCATAATAGGAGAAGCTAACTTATATATGGAACAATTTGAACAGGAGGCATCGGCCTCATTTCCAGGCACTCCACCCACACATTGGTATCGATATGTGTATGACAACTGGACTAAAATCAAAATTTAGGATCTGGAGCCTTTTACCGCACATATTAATGCGGTGGAAGTTCACACGGGAAAAAGCCAAGGAGAACAAAGTGGTCTTCTTAGATTGTGCAGTAACAATAGGAGAGGACTCACAACTCCAGGTAGAAGTCTTCGGGAAGCCCACACACACTGACCAATACCTACTGTTTGATACACACCATCCACTGCAGCACAAACTCGGAGTGATCCATACACTACATTAAGTAGTGCCCACAAACACAGAGAGAAAAGTGGAGGAACAACATGTGAAGAAAGCCCTCTCTGCTTGTGGATATCCAAAATGGCCTTCAATAGATCTAAGAGCTAAAAAAATGCACAACAGGGAATCTGAACCTAGAAAGAAAGGTGTAGCTCCTACTTACACAGCTGGTGTGTTTGAAAAGCTTCAGAGAATTTCAAGGCAGTATGAAATTCTTCTCTATTTTAAACCTACAAAATTTTAAGAGGTTCACCCAAAGGACAGAACCTCGAGCCACAAACAAAGCTATGTGGTTTACTCCATTCAGTGTAGCAAAGACTGCAGTGAGCATTATATTGGAGAAACTAAACTGCCACTCCATAAGAGAATATATGAGCAAGAGCTCCTCAGGACACCAGTCCGCCAAACATCTCCACCTCAACGCCACTAAACTGGTTAGTTTTGAAGATAGATCTTACCTGAACGACTGACGGATTACACAGGCACCATATCAAATACCAATACTTCTAAAACCAATAGGTCTACTACTTCAACTACTACTACTATTACTAATGAGAGAAAGATAGAGAACACATGCAGACAGGAGTAGAATGGCAATATACCTGCTAGTAAGGTAATACTGGCTAAACTCTGATACAAATATTGTTGTATAACTACAATTTCCATTGTTACTAATACTATCTCCAATACCGTTACTGCTACTGCTTCTATCTGTACTACTATTAAATATTAATTGTGTAGCTCAGTTGATAGTGTTTGTCCACTGATCAAGGTTGGCGGTTCGAATGTCGACATGATTGGTGGAGCAGTCAGACCCAGTGACCCACAGGTTGGCGGTGCAATTCCAGCTCCCAAAGATGAATGCTGTCGTTATGTCCTTGGGCAAGACACTTAACCCACTTTGCCCCAATGTCTGCGTACACGGGTGTATGAATATACATGTGAACGGGTGAGTGGTTCTTGATGTAAAGTGTTTTGAGTGCCTTGAAAATGGAAAAGTGTGTTATAAAAAGTGACCATTTAGCATATTATTGCTCTATAGAATGTTGTGATGCCACCTGAAACCCATTAATACTACTTCTGCTGCTACTTCCAATACTACTGCTACTACTACTTCCAATAACCATTACCATTGCCAATAGCAACACTACCCCTTCTATTACCTCCAATACCAGTACTACTACCACTGCTATTGCTATTACAGGAGGAGACCAGGCTAGCAGTGCCGCTACCTGCTGGTATGGTAATGCTGGTTAGGCTCTCAGAATGCATACCTTGTACAAATCAGTGTAACAATAAAATGCTAACAAGATGTACCTTGTGCTTCAAATGCATTCCCAATTGGAAGTATTAAAAGCTTACTATGTAGGGTCTGTCTGCTTGTCCTCATGGATATTTTATTCTGCCTGGCCCACTTTTGCCACTAAAAGCTACTAAACTGCACTTTCCTTCTTGTGGTGGTGCTTCCAGTTAAGTGGGAATCCCATTGAATTAAATGGAGAATTTGAGAAATGTTTTGCAGCTAAGATGATATAAAATACTGTAGATTGATTTGTATAAATCAACAATGTACTGATTCTCTGGGAGGCCGTAAAATGACTTCATAGTCCATATAGAACTTATTTACTATCAAGATCAACAGCCCCATGCAAAACATTACAATCCAAATGACGATACTGGCACCAATGGAGGATTCTGGAATGAAGTGAATAAATAAATAAATAAATAAATAAATAAATAAATAAATAAATAAATAAATATATATATATATATATATATATATATATATATATATATATATATATATATATATATATATATATATATATATATATATATATATATATATATATATATATATATATATATATTTCCAAGCTCATATCCTGGGAGCTTGGCTCAATCATTCTCCGCTACCCTGGAGATGTTTCCCACCTTAACCACCAAACTTAATTTGAATATGATGTGCAAATAAACCCCTTCAAGACATGAACAGTAGAACATTATATTTTAATCAAAATTCAGTCATTTCTAATCAGCTTCTTTTTAATGAAGAGGTCTACAGCTGATCATCTGTTAGTAAAAGCATGTGGTTTTGTTTGGATGACATCACAACATTCTGTTGGCCAACATTATCCAATACAGGTGGGGGGCAGTTCAAATTCATATAGTTAATACATAAATTTTAATAGATTTTAGTTGTGATGCTGTGAGTTTTAGAGTCTAAATTAGACATGGGCAAACTAGGGCCTGGGGGCTGTGTGTGGCCTGCTGACAAGTCACATGCTACTAAATTCTGTCTCAACAATGCAACAAACTTAGAGTTCCATCTTGCCATGTTTATATATACATATATGTATATATGACCTGGCCAGGCCCCTCTGTCAAATTTTAGAACCCACTGTGCCCATGTGTCAAAAAGTTTGCCCACCCCTGGTCTAAATGATCAGGTTCAACTTTTGTGCATTTTCCTTTTAGGTATTTCATTGCAAAGTACAGCATAACCAATAGAGAAATCTATGAGTATGACATCATCACATTCTAAAATCTGTAAACCACCAATATTGTACCCATTATATTTCAAATGCTGGCTTGAAACCCACACTAAATCAATTTCCACACTCTATATTCTCCTCCCTATTGTAACTGCATCCTCCAGTCTCTATCCTCTGACAGTCCTTTGTTTACTCATAATGCCTGGACTTAACTGCACTATTTTTGTCAGAAAGCGTATTCCCTTGGGCCTTCTCTTCTCTCATCTCCTCATACTGTTTTCTTGTATTCAGTTTCTTACAGAGGTTCAGGGTTTGATGCCTGCTGACAACTCCCATGCTACTAAATTCTATCTCAACAATGCAACAAACTTAGAGATCCATCTTGCCATGTTTATAAGTCTCTTGGAGAAATACAACGTTGCAGCCAGGTTTTTATAATTTTATTTTTTTTATTATTCCAGTTGCCATGAATTCCCAAGGTACATACGAGCAAGTAGGAGTGTTAAGGTAATAAAACATACAAAACAAAGATTTATTTCCAGAGTGGGTTGAATAAATAGCTTTCAGAAGGCTATAGCAGTAAGAAGGTAAATATAGATAAAAACCAGAGTAATCAAAATGAGAGGATAATACATCTGGGAAATTGAGGCCACGAAGAACTATCCAACTAAGTATTTGATGTATATAATTGTGGGTTTTTGTCACCAGGGTATTTTTTTTTCTAATACCATTTTAAGTATTAATTTTTAGTATTTAAATTTAAAATAATCCAATGGGAGAAGAATGTCTGAGACACAACCTGTCAC
Organism: Periophthalmus magnuspinnatus; assembly: GCF_009829125.3. Lineage (NCBI taxonomy): Eukaryota > Metazoa > Chordata > Actinopteri > Gobiiformes > Gobiidae > Periophthalmus > Periophthalmus magnuspinnatus. The sequence goes on along the minus strand of NC_047138.1, from coordinate 21,128,919 downwards.
CACCAGGCCCCAATCTTGTGCTGACATGCCTTTAAAGAGGGGGTATTACACTTCTATGGGGTATTCATTGCTAATACATAACATAATTAGATTACCCTGTTACCCTTTATTGTTTGGAAAATGTTGTATTCGTCAAAAAGGACGTATTAACACATTTCACTATATTACTCGAACATGCATGGATGGGATCTAAAACCTCTTCAGGCATGTTCGGATGAAGGAACAACATTATAATGTGATAGAAAGCAAAATATATATATATATATATATTTTGCATAATACCCCCTCTTTAAAGGTGATGTAACCTTTCTGGTAAAGGGTCCACCACCTGCTTTTCTCTATGGAGATGTTATTGCATTTTCTGGAATTTTCCACTGCATATGGCATTAAACTCATCTTAAAAATATTTACTTACATTTGTTTGTATAGGTAAACAATTATCTTAAAAACATGCATTTGTACTGTAAGCAGGGGTGCCTCTCCACAGATCTGACCAGTAACTTAAGATCTGACCAGTAACTTGGCCTGGTGGTGTCACCTTATTGGCAATAGATAATTACTACCATACCATGGACCATTTCAAGCAAAGCAATAACATAACCATGGAGGCAAGCAGTGCACCATTACAGTATTGCAGGAAAAGTAAAACTGGGAAGATCTGATCCCAACTCATCACCTCCCGCTCTTTCAGAAAGTGGTTTCCTGAGTGTTGCGGAATTTTGCATCCCTTGCATATTCTTAGCAAGGACACCTCCAGTTTATTGCTGTCATTTCTCTGTGGTTATCTATGATGCCATCTAACTATTACAGAGTTTCTCCTTTTATATTATCACTTTCCTTGGTCAACTTGTTTCACAGAAGTGGTATGCTAGGCATTTCATATTTTATCTCAGCCAGCTTGTCTCCAGGCTGTTTTTGGCTTATTTAAAACTCCTTGTGTGGAAGCAGATTCAGAATTGAATGGCCAATAGTAGTGTGCAGTGTTGAGTATTCCACTCACTGGTTCCCAGACTAATGGTAAATAAATTTCTCCTGCCTCAAACATCCAGAGTCTCCTGCTTCTCTTTACAACTATAGGACTCGTTAGAATAACACTTATGTTTCCTGAGGCTGAGATGGTTCTGAGACACTTGTTTTGAGTCCACTGACTGGGTAGTATTACAGGAAATTTGGTGAGGAGACATTGATGGACTCACAGATTGCATCACAGAATAACTACTGTATGGATGTGGCTGTACCTATGAGAAGAGTATATTGCTTCCCCAAACAACAAGCCATGGATCAGCTCCACACGAAACTGTACTCTTACCAATCCTGTTTACCCTGTATACATTAGACTTTAGATATAAGTCAGAGCTGTGTCAAATGTAGAAGATGACGCAACCATTGTGGGGAGCTCCTGCTAATGTAGCTCTTGCTAATGTAATCTATCTGACAGTCATCTTCAGTGTTCTGTTCAACACAATGGAGGAAGCCTAAAAAAAGAAGAAAGCTGTGCAGCTGGATAAGCTGGTGAGGAAGGCAGACTCTGTAGTGGGTGCAGAGCTTGACTCACTCACATCTATGGCTGAGAAGAGGGCCCTAAACAAATGTACTGTAAACTTTAAACATCTTTTCTATGTTGCTTCTGCCAAACTTTGAATTTCTTTTGAGATCAAAAACAGCTAGAAAAGAAAAAGAAAAGAAAAAGTTTGAAAAGGGGTTAAAGAGGTAATTTTTGTTAGGTTAGAGTTAGACAATCCATCTTTGAACAGGAATGGGGCCATAGACATCATTTATCTCCTATTTATAACTCCATCCTCAGACCTAAACCTAAACAAGGAAAACAATAAGGTTAGCAAGTGTGGTGTTAGTTTCAGTGTAGTTAGCTCCTCCCTGTACCACCAGGACCGATCCGGACTAAGCCAGGTTAAATATTATACTAAAATAGACTTTGACCAAGACAAAAAAAACAAAAAAAAAAAACATATTTGAAAGTCATGTGGAATGTAACTTCTCATAAAGCACTCGCACAAAGCTAGATACAGTTCTGCTTTTAAAATATGGAGTTTAGAAATACATTTATTATTTTATTTGCATTATCCTTCTGAAAACATAAATTTAAAGCATTGCTACATTCAAATCCACACACACATCTGACATCTCATTTCCTGATGCCATGTTGTGTCTCCCATTGGGTGAGCTCTGTCCCTTTCCTCACCCAGATTTACAGCAGTAGGGTTGGCCACACAGGGGACACAATCTGATTACCCACCGCACCTTTGGCCCTTAGTTGGGGTACTTCTCAGGGATCTGCTTGAGGTAAGTTTCTAAGCACACCTCCAAGTCACAAGTCAACTTGCAGCTTCCTGTACGCTTGGATGGAGCATTGGGTCATTTTAGCTAATGTATGATTGGACACAGTTTAGATTGGACCCCCATTAGCCCCACAATTGCCTCAACACAGAAAGGGGCCCCTGAGCACAGCATACACCGTCATTACAATGAGTCTGGGATAGTTCAGATTCAATGAAAACCTTTGAAAACAGGTAAATAGTTAATTATTATTTCTTACTCTGTCTACAGCATAGGTGTCAAACTCTGGCCCGTGTAATTATATTTGGCCCGCAAGGCAATTTCAAATTAATATTAGAGCTGGCCCGCCGGTATTATACGGTGGCAGCTCTGTAACACCACATTCACCGCTTATACTAAAAATCCCATAATGCTCTGCTGTTGTTTTGGCACGTCAATTAGGACAGAGGCAGACCAACCTCCAGATGGAGCTGATTGAACTCCAGTGTGATGAAACGCTGAAGTCAAAGTTTGATGCTGTTGGGGCCGCACAGTTTCCACAGTTCATCCCTGGCACGATGCCTCAGCTCCGCACCGAAGTTGCTCAGTTGCTCTCCATGTTTGGTAGCACTTACCTAAGTAAGCAACTTTTCTCCTCAATGAAGATGATGAAAACGTCTCACAGGGGACGTCTAACTGACGAACACCTTTGTTCGATAATGAAGGTTTCTTCAGCCCTGAGCCCCGACATTGATGAATTGGCATCCAAGAAAAGATGCCAGGTATCTGGCTTGGGCGCCTCAGAGTAGATCAGTGTGTCGCAAAATGAGCAGTAAATACATTTTCTATGCACTTTTTCTTGCTACTCCAAGGCCTGAATGGTTGATTTATTCATAGTTGTTATGTTATTTTATTTTCAAATTTATTAGCCTGTGTAAGAAGCTAATTTTAACATTTACCTCAGAAGGCTGCAAACAGAAAGGAGGCATTCAATTTGTATTTAAATCTTATTTAATATGCCATTGATATGTTTTAGTATTATTATTATTATTACTATTATTATTATTAGTAGTAGTATTATTAGCAACTCAATTTTGCATGCCTGCACTTTAAAGTTATATAAGCCTTGCTTGTTCAATATTCATTGTTAAATCAAAACTTGTTTGGTTCCATATTAAAGGTTCATTTGTTGAACCTTGGCCCGCGGCTTTGTTCAGTTTAAAACTTTGGCCCACTGTGTATTTGAGTTTGACACCCCTGGTCTACAGGAAGGCACATTTTGACACATGGATTAGGGATGGGAAATTTTTGTTCAGATCTGATACTATCTGAGTACCCCATATGCTCCTGTCTATTGGAGCCATCTTGAAAGCAAGTCCAGAGAAACCTTACGATGGATAAATGGTAAGCCAACTCACATTCATGTCCATTTTCGCAGACATAACACAACTTTCTATAAACAGTAAGCTTATTTATTTATTTATTTTGGGGACATTAAGGGAGACAGTTTCATCTGTATTCCTCTGACCGATGTAAATGTTAAAGTGCTTATGTTAATGCAATGTAATGTTAAAGGAAAACTATTCTCAATTTTTTAGAGCTATTAACCATGTTATAGTTGTTTCCCTTCTCCTTGACAGTGATTCATGCAGTGAATTGAAAAAGTATTTGAATAATCTTGATTCTTCTGTTTTCAAGATGTCACTGGTCTGATCTATTCCTATTTGCACTGGTACACACCCACCGCTCTGCACTTACTTTGTTCTCTAATTTCATTTTCTTAATGGATGATACACATAAGATTTGTCTAAATTTGACATCAAGATGAATTCTCGCAATTGTTGCGAGTTCACAAACTCATGAGAATCCATCTTGCTAGGCTCTGATTTAAGCATTTGCTTGTGATCATGACCAATGAAACAAACATGGCGACGCCGACAAACATACTTGAGCTTATTTTATCAGAAATACACTATTTTGATTTTGAAAATTGTGTAGAGGGCAATCGCTTTGTGGAACGAAGATGTCAAACGAACCAGTTTGATTTCTCAGCTTGTTCCGCTGTTGTAATGCTTCCACCAGACATTGTGAAATATTTGTTTGAACAAATTGTTTGCTTGATCATTGGTTCTAATCGCTTTCAGCAGGAGCCATTCCAGATTGGTGTGTATAACTCGCTACACATATCAATTTGGCCAGAGCTAGGTTAGGATTTGCCATCATCATGTAGCCATTTTGGTGTGTTGTTTTTTAGTTTTTAAGATACACTGCAAGAAGTGTTAAAAGCTACACTAGTCTTTGTTAAATCCTTTAGTCTCACAGGAAGGCTATGGGTAACTTTGTGTTTTCCATTTACATGTCTGCTGTTTATTTCACATGTCTATTATTTGATCATCCTTACCTGTACTCAAATGCTAATGTAAAGGTGCTACCTCTCTGAGCTAAGAAGCCAAATGCCAGCCAGACTGATCTAAATGTAAATTGTACTCGGAGAAGGGCTTGAACCTCTGACAGTATTCAAGTGTTGTTACTCCATTGCTCTGGGCCCACTGCGAGCAGAAACTCTGTCTGTCACTAGTGGGACCATCTGTTTAAAGGTGCAAACGTAATAAACCAACAGTGACTTCTTGTGTGTTTTGGTATTATTTTACGGATAATTTCCACGACAATAGCAGACAAAAGCACAAGCACGAAGTGAAGGTTCCAATCTGTAACACTGACTCCTACAACTATCAGTAATCACTCACTAAATATATTGGTTATATATTGGTATATTGGTTTATTTCATTAGCGAGGTGAGTGAAGCATCTTACCCAAGGAAACAGCAGCAATGCTCTGTCAGCTGACTTCCACCCCAGTCAGTTGACTTCCACCTCAGTCAGCTGACTTCCAACCCAGTCAGCATGTAATGCATTTGTTAGAATGTGATCGCATCTCTGCTCACCTTTTGTTCTCTGGAGCTGGAAATAGCCCATAGAGTTGTAATGGACTTAATCTGTATTAGCCACATGTTGTCACTAAAAAGTCAAAACAAGCATTCTTTTTGAACAAGATGTGTACCTAGGGAGTTATTTACCCTTATTTACCCATAACCTTTCCCCTGTCCTGATCCCGTCCCACAGACACAGGTGAAGTCTGTGACTGGTCTAATTGAGCTGACTTAATGTCAACACAAATATAAGCATGAACTTTGACCTTTGTTAGTAATTACCTCTCTGCAGGTAGCTGATGTGTGACAGCTCTCTGTAAGTAGTCCATTAGAAATACAGTTGAACCTTTATTGGCACACACAAGAGTTTTAATTTTATATACATTTTATACCAGATGCCCATCCTGTGCCAATAAAGCATAATTTGTACTGGCACAATTTGCTTGGGTCCACCCTGGCGTGGAACAGTTGGGTCTGAGCTCATTTGGACCAGCTAGGGAGTATTTTCTTTACAAATGGCCCAGAGTGCTTTTGGGCGTGACACATGTCTAGCAAGACAAAGCTATAAAAAGACCAGTGCTACAGGAGCATCAACATAGATCAACAGTGGCACAACAATGAGCTGCCGGGGTTGGAATAGATATGCCTCCAAGTGGTCATTGGATGACCAACGATAAATGATCATCATTAAGATGTAAAAGCCAAAAGTAAAATGTGTCAATTGGACAAAAAGTTGTAAGAGTGAAGACATTTTGGTGCTCATCCAAACTGCTTATTCAGTTGATGAGCAGTGAAATGCCTTTTTGTCCAGTTGACAAATTTGGCTTTTGCTATGGATCAGACTTGGACTACTAAGGGATTACACAAGTATCATTAAGATGGCCAAAAACAGATTTAAACATAAAATAATAATTTCTCACCAGATACTGACTTGATCTTGTGATATATACTATATATATATTTTTTATATATATGTATACATATATAATGCAACTAGTACTTGCAGTCACTTCATCAGGAAGAACCTGCCCCCTACAGTAGTACCCCCCCCCCGTACTACTGTAGGGGGCGCTATAGAGGTCACTGGCCACGTGCTGATTATGGTTCTCTATTCACAGTTTTATTCTGCATAAGTGGTTAGATTTTGAGCTCTTTAGGCTGATCCATGTATCTGTGAGCGGGAATCAAAGAAATAGGAAATGAAGGCGTTATTCAGCGGAGGCGTACAGGCAAACGCCATGGAATTTGGAGGAAACATGGATATTTTATGACAACCCATGTGTCTGGCTGTGGCATGTGAAATCTGAGTTTATTTGGACCAAAAACCTGGGATTAGATACATTTTGAAAACATGTGGCAAAAAAAGTGGTGAATATTCGATCCAATATGGCCGACTTCCTGTCTGTCATAGAGCAGTGCTTCAATTCATTTTTATGTTTGTCCCAACATTCTCTATCACTGTTCTGATTTGTGTGCGTGTATTCAAAAATGTACCAGCCTCGTCTCCCATTAGGATGAAATTGTAGGTGGCGCCGTCGAGCCAGTGGACATGGGAGTTTTTGGAGATGCAAAATTTATGAAATTTTTCGCCTAGCCGGTCGATTGTTTACCCCCATGTGAGAGTTTTCGTGCATGTTCAGGGTGTGAAAAATTCGATTGTTTGGGCGGAAAAAAGAAGAACAATCTTAATATGCAGTGTGGCCATGGCTCCATATGAGAGGGGTCTGTGGCTTTGCACTGGCAACCACATACATAATACAGGTATGGTGTAATTGACTTTTTTTTCTCTTTTTGATGCCTACAATTATCTCCCCAAGTTTCATGCCAATCGGACAAAATTGTGTCTTTTAACTGTACTGTAGGGGGCACTATAGAGGTCACTGGCCACATGCTCATTATGGTTCTCTATTCACAGTTTTATTCTGCATAAGTGAGTTCTTTAGGCTGATCCATGTGTCTGTGAGCAGGAATCAAAAACAGGAAATGAAGTCATATTTTGATGGCATGCTGCACATACACCATAAAGAATATCCCCAAAACAGGGATGATTATTGACAATCAAATTGTGTACATGCTGTATGTGGAGTTTGAGGTAATTTGGATGAAAAACTTAGGACTAGATAGGTTTCACATGAAAGTGGTGTGGGAATTTCAATGCAATTATGAAGTCATATTTTGAGGGTCTGCTACACGTAAACTGTAAAAAATATCCACAAAACGTGGATGATTATTGGTAATCAATATGTGTACATGCTGTATGTGGAGTTCGAGGTAATTTGGATGAAAAACGTAGGACTAGATAGGTTTCACGCATGTGAAAGTGGTATGGGAATTTCAATCTAATAATGAAGTAATTTTTTGACAGCAAACTACACCAAAACCATAATGAATATTTCCAAAATACGGATGATTATTGATGAACAACCTCTATAGATGTGGCATGTGGAGTTTGAGTTCATTCGGATGAAAAACCTAGGACTAGATACGTTTCATAGACATGCACGTCAAAGTGCCATGGGAATTTCTTTTCAATTCATTACGCCCCTGGTGGCCAATCGTGGAAAATAACCCATGGCCATAATGTAATTTTTTGGTTCTTCTCATGCGACCAATTGATTCCCCAAATTTCATAGGAACTGGATAATGTAGTCATTTCACGTTTGGGGTAGGGGGCGCTATAATGTTCATTTTGATAACAATTAATAGTGCATTCTATTAATACCCTCATATCACATGTGTGTTGAGAATTTCAGCTGTGTAGACCAATGTATGTGCATGTAAGAAATTTTTTAATGTTTTTTTTTTTTTTTTTTTTGGCGTCTTTGGCCAACGGTGGAAAATGACCCATGGCCATAATGTAATTTTTTGTTTTTTCTGATGTCACCAATTGATTCCCAAAATTTCGTAGGGATTGGATAATGTAGGCGTTTCACCTCTGGGGTAGAGGGTGCTATAGTGTTCATTTTGATAACAATTAATAGTAAATTCTATTAATACCCTCATATCACATGTGTGATGTGAATTTCAGCTGTCTAGACCAATGTTTGTGTGTGTAAGAAATTTTTCAATGTTTTTTTTTTTTTTTGGAGTCTTTGCGCCCCTGGTGACCAAGCATGAAAAATGACCTATGCCAAAAATGACCAATGTTGTTTTTTGGTCCATGTCATGCACCCAATTTATTCCCCAAATTTCGTAGGAATCCGATAATGTTGGCATTTCAACCCCCATGGTAGGGGGTGCTATAGTGTTCATTTTGTTAAGTTAATATTGCATTCCATTCATGCCCCAATCACACATATGTAATATGAATGTGAGCTCTGTAGGGTAATGCCTGTGGTCGTGAGAGGACATAAAAAAAACAGGAAACGAAGGCGTATTTCGGCGGCGGCGTACGGGCGAACCGTGTGGAATTCGTGGAAAAAACGGATGTTTTATGAAACCCCATGTGTCTAGATGTAGCATGTGAAATCTGAGCTCATTTGGACCAAAAACATGGGAGGAGATGCATTTTGAAAACACGCAGTGAAAAAATTGGCAAATTTTTGATTCAAAATGGCCGACTTCCGGTCAGCCCTAGGGCAGCACTATGATTGGCTTTTTTGCTTGTCTCCATGAGCTCTATCACCGTTGTGAATTTCGTCGAGCTAGGGCAAAAAATGCATGTCAGCTCCCAATTCATTTGAAAATTTTGAAATTTCTAGGTGGCGCTGTCGAGCCTGTGTCCATTGGACATTGTTGTGATGCCAATTTTATGAAATTTTTCGCCGAGCCGGTCGATCCTATATATATATATATATATATGTGGGACTTTTCGTTCATGTTCAGGGGGTGAAAAATGGGATCGTTTCGGCGGAAAAAAAAGAATAATAATAAAAAGAAACCATGGAAGAACAATACCCCTCGCCATCACTTTGTGAATGGCGAGGGCTAAATATGAAGCCCATAGAGCAGTGGTTCTTAACCTTGTTGGAGGTACTGAACCCCACCAGTTTCATATGCACATTCACGGAACCTTTCTTTATTGAAAAATAAAATTAGATTTTTTTTTTTTTTTCAAATTCAAGACACATATATGTTTTACTGGTGCACAAAATTAATCATGCATTAACATCGCTGTGTTCAAAGAATAAAACCAATACAATGCATGAACAACAAATTACATGCATACCTTTTCACAAAGACATGACCTTTTTTAATACTACCACACTGAAATTATTTTAATTTTTAACCTTATGTATTATAATAATGAACTTATTTTATTTATGCTATTCATTATTTTTAACATTTTAACACACACCAATTGTGCTCTCGTGTAAATTCAAACGGCATGTCAAAGCAGAGGCATGGGGCTCTTTAAATACGTTACTGTCATTATGGTAATGTGCTTCCGTGGTCCGTCGAAAATGTCCAATCAGAGCACAGTTGTCGCCGGGATCCTCCCAGTCAGCGCTGGGGCATCACTCTGGCCGTGTCTCATGTCGTGTCTCAATCCACCAAAGAACGGCGCATTTAAGTCGGGCTGGTACTTCAATAGGCACATCGAAGGGTGCATTTGTCAAATTGGGACACGGCTGGCTTCTGGAGACACTCGCAGTCCGCAAATCATGAGTCGAGTGCATGTCTTGACCTCCGCCGAACCCCTGAGACTGACTCACCGAACCCCTAGGGTTCGATCGAACCCTGGTTAAGAACCACTGCCATAGAGTGATAAAAATGTTTCCATAGCAATCAGTCATTCAGAGAAAAATGTTATATTTCTTCTAAAGTTCTTACAATGGCTCCTATAACAGGGAACTTAAGTCACAAAAATACATTTGCATGAGATGCAAGAGCACAAAATACTCAACCAACCACAATACAGAAAGAATTATTCATGTTATTCATATCATTAATTGAATAGCCTATGGCGGTCAGCCAACCAAAGTATGGGTCCATTAGACTGTGTGATTCCCAAAGTGAGGGTTGAGACCCACCAGGGGGTCATGAGGAAAAAGATGGGGGGCACATAATTATATATAATTTTCAGATATCCTAAGTAATAACATTCCCATGGACATAAGCAAGTGGTGGACACTCCGCCAGAGAATTATTTAGTGCACCTTTAAGACTAGATAAAGCCAAACATAAAAGCTGAAGTAAACATGTTGCAGAAGAAAACAGGAAGTCTAAATGTTTAATGAATGTGCATAAAGAGACATTTTGTGGTGATGTGAAACCAGATCCGAGGTCCACACAGTACCATTTACACATTATATCACAGCTATTGGCTCTGTCTGAGAAAACTAAAAACTGTTGATTATTTAGAGGCACACTAAAACATCCATAATTTATTAAAAAAAAAAAAATAAAAAAAAAAAAAAATAAATAAATAGCTGAAGCAAAAAAATTCTATGGTGGGACTGGACATTAAGTTATTGACAGCATTTATGCCCAACTGTTTTTTTTTTGTTTTTTTTTTTTTTCAGGAAATAGATATATGCATATGTAATTTCTTTTTTTCTTGAAAAACTGCATTTGATGCAATGAACAAACTAAATCAGAGTTTCAGAGACTGTGAATTATTGTTGCTATTGGGAAATAAAGAAAGCCTGAGCCTTTTACCGGATTTACAACACAGCTCCAGATTAACAGGAGAAGTGTATTTAATGGACAGTTAAATGGGCTAGCAGCTAATCAAGGTGTACATTAATTAAGCTATGAATGTATTTTTGCATTGGTATTACAATTTGGTTTTATTTGAATGATTCAACCATTGCCTCAAAACAATAAAAAGTTGTAAGTTTATACATTGTCATCAGCATTATAGTATATCAATTTGGCAGAGAGAATAGTTTAAAGAGAAATTATCCCAAATATTTTTGCTAAACATAGTTAATTTACTTCGCTTATGTTAAGTGACTTCTTAGAAATGATGACTGTAGAAAATAAAACCACCAACTTTTTTTGTTTTTTATGTATTTGTTACATAGACTTGAGTGATTTAGCTGTTACGTAGACTATGATCTATACTCTTAAAAGTAACACCAGTGCCAGGTAAGGATCATTCATGTTTAATGTGATTAGTTATATTTCATATATAATCATATAAGTCATATAAATTATTGTCTACTTCTAAGGTCAAAATACCCCCAAAAAACTCCAAAAGCAGACTTGGTGCCATTCATTAGCACTTAATCACTGCCAATATGGCTTCCATGTCAGATTTAGTCAGGAGGGTGCAGGAGCTCTAGCCTATTAATCTAAGTCCTTGTTTCTATTTTAGGTTACAATTTTTTCACCAATTACATTCATCCGAATTCATTAAAATAAAGCCTTTACTGTAGGTGAACAGCTTGTTGGTTGATTCTTGTTCTCCTCTTTCTCCTCTGCACAAATAAATAGATGACTGTTGTCTCTTAGCAACCATATGTTCACTCCACTGAGGACTCCGACAGCTTTAAAAAAACATCACAATATTTGTTATACACATACAGCCACACAAAAAGACAATAGGCTAACAGTCTTTATCAGCCTACATTAACTGTGGCCACAATCGCCATATAACTCCATAAATCTTCGCCACAACAGACAATAAGTGGGATGTAAAGTAGGTTTTTAAATGGCAAATCATGTAAGTCAGGAAATATATTTTAAGTGCGTTATATAACTTTTCTGGTGGAGGGTTTTCCACCTGCTGGTGCTATAAAGATCTTATTGCTTGGAATGGTCCACAGTATTTCATTAACTTATCTATCTCCATGTAGAGTTGTTGCCACCAAGTTACAACCCAGTTATGTGGAAAGGTGACCTGGTTCACAGTAAAAAAAAATAAAATAAAAAAATACAGAATGCATGTTTTTCAAGGAATGTTTGAGCAGAAAAAAAACACATGTAATGGAGTACTGTGGAAAATTTCAGGAAAAGCAATAACACAAAGAAAAACAGCAGAAATAGTGCACCTTTATGGTCTAAAAAGCATTAAGTCAGAAACTGTGAACAAGGACCAGGTCAAAGCATGTTCACCTTCAAGCTTTGACGGTTAGATCAGATTTTATATAATATATATATATATATATATATATATATATATATATATATATATATATATATATATATATATACATACATACACACACTAGTACAAATAACAAAATATCCTATCTTTTTATTTAAAAACGGAACAAAAACCTACTTATTGCAAATCCAATCCAACTGCAATACTTGTCAGAGAAATCCTATGGCCTATGGATTCAACTAAACCAGGATTAAATTGGTATGCTATAAACATATGATATATCTAATAGCCTACTTGCATTCATTTACATTACATTACAGGAACTTCGAGGAACAAAATGTAGGCTGTCACCTTTGGATTTACTCGCGGTTTCCTCGTAGCGCGCCATTACGCAACATACATCCCTTCCTACTACTTTTCTTTGATGGTCCCAGTGACAGAGAGCAAGCGCGCGGGCAGGGGAGGGCTCAGAGGCGGCTGTAACATGTCTTTGACTCGGACTCTAGGAACAGACACTGGAGGAGGAGGAGGATGTGTGAGACACACCGCTTTTCTCACTCTGAGCCGAGGGAGCGCTACACTTAGGTCTAACCAGCAACTGGTGCCTCCGAGGGAAACTTATTCCAGGACTCGTCAACGCGGTAAATTAAACGTTGCTATTGACATTTTATGTTAAGGTAATGTTGCTATCTGTTGTTAAAAGCCTTGGAAGAAGTCTTAGCATAAATTCGCCTGTATAATGCCTATTTTATAATATCTGTAACATGATCAGTTTTATTTTTTTGGGTGTCGTCTAGATGTTAAGCGCATTGCACATGTTAATATGATAGGATATGCAATTTATTATTTCGAGTCTTTAAAGGAAATATATGTACGATTTTCAATTTCATAAACATGACTTGATCTGTGTCCGCAGATACGAGGTAAACATGCTCTAATCAAACATATCTTTCACTGAAAACAATTGTAATGCTAATTTATTCTTAGTTACAAAAACATTTGATATGATCACATAAATTGGTGTTTTGATTTTCAAGATGATTATCAAAATGTCATTTGAGTTGTTTGTTCCAGTGATGAAATCCAATTGATTGTCTCTGATCTGCATGGTCACTGCATAAACCTCAGCACCTGCAGCCAATCATGAATCAGTGCTAGAGCAACCTCTGCAGCGTAATGAGTGAATTCTGGAGGCTCTGAACTTTCACGTGAGCATGGCCTGTCCATATTTGAATGAGCAAAACTTGTTAGTGTCCTCTACCTGCAGTTTAAGGCTCTGGCAATTCAGCTTCTTTTTAGTTTATTTTTTATTTATTTTTTTTATTTTTTTGTTTTGTTTACCAGACTTTCTTAAACTAACATCACAGAAAATAAGCTTAAAAAACAAACAAATAACCTATCATACATGAAGGCAGTGGTACCCAAAGTGGGGTCTGTGCCCCTGGGGGGCCTCAAAGACATTGCAGGATGGCCCCCAAGGTTGTTCACAAAACAAACATAAAAGAAAATTAAGTTTGAAATTAACCTTACATAAGATATTAGTTTAATGTATTACTTTATATTAGTATCACGCCCACGGGCATAATTATATATTGTTTAACATGTATATCTGAAGGGGAAATATATATATTTTTATTAAATGCAAATTATTATTGGGGAGCCACATGTGATCTTGGCATTGATGGGATCCTGCGGCACAGACCACGTTGAGAGTGGCTGCATGACTGTATTGAGGTGGGCCTAAGTTAGTTCTACTTGACACAATGGCATACTGGTTGAATCACTCTTGCCTCTCTTCATGACTGTCCCATGTTTGATTCCCAAACTGTGGTAGGCCTGTGTGAGGGTGTTCCACATATTCTTCCAGCTTGTCATAGATCCTGGCTCCAAATCTGGTGTGGAGAACTTCAAAGGATGGGTCAAAGGCACATATTTTCCAACCGAGACACCTCAAAGGAGGCATATTTAATAAACTTTTAACCTCCTAAGACCCGAGCTCTTGCGTGGCATGCTTTATTAAGTTCTCTGTTATTTGGGCTGATTGGGTCCTGGTGAGTGTAAAAACAAAGAATTATCTTTTTATATTATGTAGTTGCTGAGAAAAGTGATGTAAAACGAATGTCCTTATATGGACTTTTTAATCATTTTGATAAAATATTTGAATAATGATTTGCAAAAACTATTAAGACCTTGAACACAGGAACATTTGTCCTAAATGTAAAAACAAAATGAGAAACGACAATTGTGCCTCTTGGAACAATGTGTCTTATGTGAAGTGCTGCTGACAGGAGCAGGAAGACGTATGCCTTTACAGAAAAAAAATAATAAAAAAATTCTAAACTCTTAAAAAATATTCTAAATTGAATATATTTGCATTGTTGCTGTTCTTGTATGATGTTGTTCTTCTAAAAAAAAATTGCATTGTGGCCTAGACAACCCAAAATGTGGTGTCCACGTAGGTCCTAAGATGTTAACTATGTTTAAGCCATAGTATGTAACTTTTTTGCCAAAGAATAAACCAAAATAAAAGCATGTTTTGGTGCACCCAAATGAAATTAATTTGGAGCTCTGCAGGGGCACCCTCCAAGGGACCTCGAGGCGAGGTCAGGCTGAGTGACCTGGCAGGTCTATCAGGCTGGCCACGCCTACAGGAAGTAAAAACAACTTGTATATGTCACTACCAAGGCCGATGACAGTTCTGAGAATGGCTTGCCGTTAGCGAGGTAACATGTCTGTCTGATTAAAATAAAATGAAAGGCTAACTATTATTCTTCGATATTATCATTATAGACTAGACGTATTCCCATTTCCCCAAGATAAGAAAAAACCTTTTCCTCTTTACAGACTCCCATGCCCGACAGCCATGTCTCTGTACTACCGCAAAGTCGACACCTCCTCATACCGCGACCGCATCCCTCTGCGTGTGATCCGTGCTGAGGCTGAGCTGTCTGCGCTGGAGAAGGTGTACCTTGGGGCTGTGGAAAGAGGGGACTATGCCTCAGTGAAGCAGGCCCTGGAGGAAGCGGAGATCTACTTCAGGATCAACATAAACTGTGTGGACCCTCTGGGCAGGACAGCTCTGCTCATCGCCATTGAGAATGAGAACCTGGAGATGATTGAACTGCTGCTGAGCTTCAACGTGCATGTGGGAGATGCCCTGCTCCACGCCATACGCAAGGAAGTGGTGGGTGCCGTGGAGCTGCTGCTGAACCATAAGAAGCCACGCGGAGAGCATCAGGTATGTAGGAGACACTGCAAGGACTGAATGAGTTTAAATGATGACTTATCTGGTGGAGGGTATCCCACCTGCTTGTTTTTGCTATTGGGGTGTTATTGCTTTCAATGGGTGTTCGACAATATAGGATTAAATATAGATTGACCAATATGGGTTTTTTCATGGCCAATGCCAGTAGTGATTGTTTACAATCCAGAGCAGCCTATGACTGATGAGCTCTGCCGATTATTTTTAGGTCGATATATGGGGGTGATTTTGATCATTTTTCAAAAATTATGTAATTTAAATTGACTCCCAACTCACACTCAACTTTTTTTTTTTTTTTTTACCACAGACATTTGAGAAAGCAGTGTAGTCACATTCTAGTCACATTACAGTTATCTCTTCATATTCAAGTGTTAAAATAAAGCTTTGTGTGTATTTTTAGGCAGCTGATCGAGCGAAACAAAAATATCAGCCGTTGCTGGAGATGCGCTCAAAAGTCCAACTATTGGCCGGGTATATTGGCCAGCTGATATATCGATTCTCTGCATCTCTATGTACATTGTCTGGCCAAAAACAAAGTCACCACCTGGATTTAACTAGGCAAATAGATTGGGGTTGCTGCAGTTGGTCAGGCTTAGGTTCAGCAACAGTAAGTGCTCAAAGAATGAGGTCAGCTGACTACCTGAATATACTGAAAGACCAGGTTAACACATCAGTGGATTTTTTTCCTTCCCTGATGGCACAGGCATATGACAATGCCTCAAAGAGAATCTTTGGGACGTGCTGGAGAAGGCTTTGCGCAGCGGTCATACTCTACCATCATCAATACAAAATCTTGGTGAAAAACTAATGAAACACTGGATGGAAATAAATCTTGTGACATTGCAGAAGCTTATCGAAACAATGCCACAGCAAATGCCTGCCGTGATCACAGCTAAATGTAGTCCATTGAAATATGAGAGTGTGTGTCACCTTTTTATCTCCATGGAAATAAGTTTAATGACTTATCTCCATGGAGACAAGAAGGTGACACCACCAGGCCATCTGTGAAAGATCTATAAAATGTACAGTTTTTGAGCAGGTTTTTAAATTTCTCCTTCTAGAGGATGAATAGAGATGAATAGATATAGATTCTAAGCAAATGGCATCTGCACGCGTGAACAGAATAGTTGGTACCCTTCGGTTAATGAAAAAAAACTCACAATGGTCACAGAAATAACTTGAATTTGACAAAAGTAATGATAGATAAAAAATTCTATGAAATGTAACCAATGAAAGTCAGACATTGCTTTTCAACCAGACTTCAAAAGAATTACTTAAAAAAATAAACTCATGAAACAGGCCTGGACAAAAATTATGGTACCCCTAGAAAAAAAATGAAAATAATGTGACCAAAGGTGTGTCCACTAATTCAGCCTCACAGGTGTCTACAATCTTGTAATCAGTCAGTGGGCCTATATATAGGGCTACAAGTAGTCACTGTGCTGTTTGGTGACATACTGTGTACCACACAACATGGACCAGAGGAAGCAAAGGAAAGGGTTGTCTCAGGAGATTAGAAAGAAAATTATAGACAAGCATGTTAAAGGTAAAGGCTATAAGACCATCTCCAAGCAGCATGATGTTCCTGTGACTACAGTTGCACATATTAATCAGATATTTAAGATCCATGAGACTGTATCCAACCTCCCTGGACTTGGCCGCAGGAGGAAAATTGATGACAAATCAATGTGTAAAACCCCTAACCAGAAAAATTTAAATGTACTTCTTTAAACTTCACTGGAGTAGTAGGACTACTTATTTATGTTATGGCTTCCTTTAGTATAAATCTTTATTTGTATTGTTATGGATCTTTTCGACCTAACCTTCGCAATACCATCTGCTGTTATGTATAGGGTGTATCTCTTGTTCGTGCATCTAGCGGCCTCCAGCCACTTTGATTAGACTAAACTGGCAAGATTGTTTTGATGGTATAAATACTCAGCTGAGGGCGAGACAACACTGCTAGAGACAACAGCTCTTTGACAATTGTGCACAGTTGATTCAATAAACCAGACTTTTTGATTCAAGACAACTTCTCTGAGTTTATACCTTTAAGGCTTTTTACTATTAGAAATTCCACAACATTTACTATTAAGAAGCAGATTATTTATTGGAAGATTGCCTGTTTGATTCGTGCTCTAATTATAGAATACTGCTATTGTGTTTTTGAGCAAGGCACTTCACACACCATGTTCTTATCTGAGAGTGTGGTTTTCATCAATGTGAGACTCAGAAGTCAAAAGTTAATCAACCTTCACTAACCTTCACTTCATTGACTTACTTTTTTGCATCTGGTTCCAAGCCAAGGGTTAAATTTGACAACACATTTTAGTTTACATTTAAAAGGTCCATATGACGGTATTTTCTAATCTATGTTACAATGTTGTTTCCTCATCAAAGACATATCTAGAGTTTTGTTTTGGTTCATCCATTCCTGCATATTCAGTTCTTCTCTCAAGTGGACAACACTCTGTTCCACCTTGTGATGTTATTATTTAATACAAGATGTGCTCCAATGTGTTGTAAACTCCATACATCATCATTAGAATCATTTGGATAATTTCAGCCTCGGAATTGCTGATTTCTACTGAACAAAAGGTAAAAGGTAGCCAGTAACTTAAACTACCAGTACGTAACGTCACAAGGTGGAACAGTAAACAAAACACAACTCCAGGTATGTTTTTGATGAGGTAAAGACATAACATGGCTTAAAGCTTACGATAATCTATTTTGTGTCATATAGCACCTTTTAATATTTATGCAAAAATGACAAACATTTTTAACTTATTAAGAATCAACTGTAAAACAAGGTTAAAGGATGAAAATGTGGTTTAGCTTGATATGATATGGTAATCAATCAATCAACATAGAATGCTTTTCAATATATTTTATTGGAGAACAAATCCGTGTTCTAATACCACAGAACATAATTCCCTAGACTGTCAAGTAACATTTTGCTAAAAGAGAAGTCTCTTTTTATTATGACTATTTTGGTGAATATTTGAGCTTTCCTTGTAAATCTGACTCTTATACAGTGCTGTAATATGTGAGAAAGCTACACAAAGGGTTTCTTGGAACTATCTCATGCATCTGAACCACAGGCCATTAGCTGGAGCTCACTATTCTGCAATGTGATCATCCATCCAATTAGACCAATTTTCAGACACTCTGTCCAGGCTGCAATTGTTTCTGATGGAAGAAAATACGATTATGAAATAAAAAAATCTTACAAAGCATGAATCGTTTGCCAAAAACAAACAAATTCAAATATTTTAAGTTTTGGGGAAATTATTATTTGAATATTTCTTTTAATCTTTAACCTGGAAAGTTCCACTGAGATTTGGAATGTCATTTTCAACTGAGTTCTGACACCATGTGGGAACAGGGACACCAGTAGAACGTGCAAACTCCACACAGAAAGGCCCCACATCATCAGGGAGTTGAACCCAGGCCCTTCTTGCTGTGAGGCAAAAGCACTAACTCTTGCATCACTGTACATATGGAAATGTTATGGCCCGGCTCATGTGTCCGGCGGAAACATCCATGGAACATCCATGCTCCCAATGTTATCTCTGTTCCAGTTAAATCATAGGCCACATTACCATTACACCACGTAATTATTTCTTAATAAAATGATAAAACACACAAGCCAAATCCCATGCTTCTAGCAGAGTCTAGCATCAACTCCTTTCACGACCCCGTCCTCAGCATTCAGTGTACCATGGGACACAAATGGGGACAAACACAAGTTACCTAATTTTAAGATCATAAATGTTTCAGCTAATGGCTAGAGACACACATGTGAAATGCAAATCTGTCACGTATAAATGCAGAGCAGAACTGCTGCATTACAAATAAGTGCCAGTATCAAAAAGTTGCTTTTTCCACAGCAAGTACAAATTTATAATAAACTAATAAACTGGCTGTGAGACAAAAGTGCTAAATGTTGCATCACCGTACATATGGAAGTGTTACAGCCTGGCTCATGTGACCGCAACAAATAAAGGGGGCAGATACGGCTGAAAAGGTTTCAAGCTCTATGCTGGAGTGTATTGGATAATGTACAATAAATATGTGCAAATGGTGCCAAAGCTCTGGTGATCGGCTGCTGTGGCCAGGTGGAGTCGAGCCAGAGGACCAGCCCGTTATACGGATAGGCTGGGCCCTAGTGCATCTGGGTCACCTCCAAAAACACGTGCACTACAAAAATACACAAACAAACCGACTCCGCAATTCAAAATAGCCCTGGACGGGCCTCCACATGTTAAGGCCTGGCTTGTGCGACCACAACAAAGGAAGGGGATAGACACAAGCTTTCTGCTGGAGCTTTTATTCGCTAATTTACAATAAATACACTGCCTGGTCAAAAAAAGTCATCACCAAAAAAAAAACGGTCACACACTCTAATATTTCGTTGGACCGCCTTTAGCTTTGATTACGGGATGCATTATCTGTGGCATTGTTTCGATAAGCTTCTGCAATGTCACAAGATTTATTTCCATCCAGTGTTGCCTTAATTTTTAATCTTGCGCTGATGATGGTACATCCCAAAGATTCTCAATTGCAGTGACGCATGGTGAGACACTGATCACAATCAGATCACAATCAGATTTACAAACATGTAAACCAGGTGTAGGTAAGTAAATTTGGCCCCAGGCCAATTTCTCTCCCAGTAAGTGACTTGGGGCCAGAATAAAAAAAGAATTTCAAAATTAAAGCCGCAAGCTGCATCGAACGGCAGGCCGTTCTTCGCACTCGGCTGACCCGGTACCTGAGGGTGGGGGCTAACGCACTGCTTGCCTTGTGTTTTATTGCGACTTTGGGCTGTACTTGTCACTAAACAAAGTCTGAAAACACTGGAAGCGCTGATGCACAAAATGCAATAAAATGGTTTTTTGAGACATCGCCATGGCAACATGTGAAAAATAGTAACTTGGCCCCTTGGACTTTTTTGAGAGGAACGACCTGAAGAGTCACTGTGCCAAATTTCATGTTTTTCATAGACAGTAATAAGTCGTTATAAGACTTTGAAATGTTCAAAAATTAGAACATTTTTCCATTAGGATAATATGGGCTCTTTGGCACATTGCCATGGCAACCCATTGAAAAATATGACATGATTAATATGTGAGGGCAGCGAAAACACTGACTTTGCATTTCGAACATTTCAATCCTCCAGTCAACGCCTCCTTTTTCCAGTCTCATTCGTAAGCTACACTGGAGTACAAACAAAACAACAACAAAAGAAGGTGATACGGTAACAAATGTCTCTTGCATTGGACTGCACTTCTCGGTCATACTGTTACTGGCTTGGGATGTCGAATCAAACCCAGGTCCGCAAACATCCGGACCAGTGGCCCTGAATGGACCAGAACCTAAGGCTATTAGCCCAGCAGCCGAGTGGCCTCTACTCCCTCAGTTGGTGTTTGCCAGGGGGCAAACGCTGCCAGTGGCTAGCGGCGGACCATCCGTGGCCCTTGACGGGGTCGTGCTTACGGCTATTAGCCCAGCAGTCCAGCGCCCTCCACTTCCTCCAGCGGCGTTGGCCGGGGGGCTAACGCTACCAGTGGCTAGCAGCGGACCATCGAAGGCCCTCGATGGGGTCGTGCTTACAGCTATTAGCCCAGCAGTGCAGCGACCTCCACCTCCTCCAGCGACGTTAGCCGGGGAGCTAACGCTATCAGCGGTCAACGACGGACCAGTGACTAATACGAACTGACCCAGCAATGAAACAGAATCACCAACCAACACCAAGGGACTTTCCCAGATCATCCATCAAATAGTACGTCCTAATTCTTATGTCGACAACAACAAGACAAATGGTCATAAAATAATAAAATCAATTGTGAAGAGATATAGATCCTGTAAACTATTTCTAACTCTGAATCAAGCAAAAATAATTTGGGATCCACTCTATAAATAGAAAGGGTTACTTGGTGGTCATTTAAATGTACAGAGCTTAGCCTCCAAAAAGGAACAAATGGAGCACTTAATGGTTAATTCCAATATTGATTTTATGGCTCTGTTAGAATCTTGGTTATCCCCCTCGTCAGCCGAGGCTTTAGTTAACATGCCTGGTTACAAAATGTTCAGAAAGGACAGAGAGACGGGGTGGGGGGGTTCTCTTGTACATTAAAAGTCACTTACAATGTAGTGAATTTGAAATGCCTAAAGAGCTCCAACTAGAAGGTGTAGGGGTGAACATAATGTTATCAGCAAACATGGTAATTACAGTTATTTGTGTTTATCGAAAGCCCTCAGCAAATAAACATTTTTATACATCCTTTAAAGAGCTTCTTAAACTGCGTAACCACAAAAAATAGATCAGTTTAATTGGTGATTTTAATATAAATTGGGACAGGAAGCTGTTAAAAAACAACAGATCGTTTTGGCTTTATACAACTGATAGATAAGCCAACTCGAGTGACCAACCGCTCTGAAACAAAAACTGATTTTATTATTTACAAATAGACCAGAACGAATCACACAGACATAACTTTTTTACAGGACTATCGGACCATAATGCAATCTTCTTTATATGGGAATGGATTTTTGAATAATTTTCTAGTAAAGACAAAAATATATCACAATTTACAAAGATTTATTCCAAAGAATCAACAGAGTAATCTAAAAATGGCACTTAATAAAACTGACTGTAGGTCATTTGAGGAGATTATTTTGTACCAATTTTGCAGTAATTATTTAACAACACTTAGGTCAACAATAAATAGTTTCTCCACTAAGGGGAGAAAAAGAAATGGAAAAAACTATCTTCCATGGTTGGATACTGAATGCAGGAAACTAATGAATATAAGGGATAATTTTCTAAAACTATCTCTGAAAATGGGTGTGACTGTAGATGTCTAAACTACGCCCCAGGGCCAAATGTGGCCCTCAGACCAATTTTTGTTGGCCCTCATGCCTCCTCCTAAACTGGCCCAATTGATCAGAAAGCATTTTTTTACTACAAACTGAAGAGATTCTACCTCTGTAACCTGAATAACATCACACTGCATTGTGACACACACCTAAAAATAATAATCCAAGTCTTATAACGGTAAAATGGTTCTTTCAAAACTGTGTTAAATGCACCACTTTACACTGGTTTATGGCCCTTCGCTTCAAATATGTTTCAATATGCCCTTGGTGAAAAAAGTTTGGACACCCCTGCTGTAGACAAACAGAAAGGCTAGAATAAAGTAACACAAACACTACGTAAAGCGAAAGCAAACTTCTTTACAAACATTATTGAAAGTGCAAAGGGAAACAATAAAAAATATGGAACAGTATTCATGAATAAAATATTAATAAATTAATAAAATAAAACTTAACGGTAAACAAAACAAAAAAGATAGTGATGAGTTAGTTACAGATTAACAATAAGTTAGTAAAAGACCCTTCCATTGTTGCATCTGAGCTAAATAATTTCCTCAAATTCTGTGCAGGATATATCTAAACAGTTTAACCCACCAGAACATGAGTTTTGTCCAATCAGTCCTGAACTACCAATTTTTAACATAGATGAAATAACTCCAACAGAAGTAGATAAAATAATAGATTAATTAAATACATCCAGAGCTAAAGACTTTGATCTTGATGCCAGCTTCTTTAAAGAATACAAGGATGCACTAATATCACCAATCGCACACATGGTAAACCTATCAATCAGACATTCCATGGTCCCAACTGCATGGAAGGTCGGTGTCTTTGTCCTATTTTCAAAGCAGGAGATGGGAGACAAAAACAACTATAGGCCAATCGATATCCTGCCAATTGTTTCAAAAATAGAGAAATGAATTGTCAAACTTCTGACTGCACACCTGAACATTTGCCATACACCTTTACACCCCATGCAGTTCGTATTTCGTGCCCATCATTTGACAGTCTGCAATTAGTGTTTTTATAGAAAAAATAAAATCTTTCTTGGACAAAAGCAGTTGCGTTGGTGCAGTATTTATAGATAAAAAAAAAAAGGCATTTGACACCGTGGACCACAAGATTCTTTTAGCCAAACTCACACTTAAATTTTTCAAATCAAGCACTCAAATGGATAAAATCATATTTGAACAATAGAAGACAGAGTGTTATGGTCAACGGTTTCAAATCGCCATACCTGGAGTGCACAGTAGGGGTCCCACAAGGGTCCCTACTGGAACCAGTTCTGTTCTCTCTTTACATAAATAATCTTCCGGATGTTTCCAGAAACATTCACATACAAATGTACGCCGGTGATGCTGTAATATTCACACCTGCAAAAAACACACAAGAAGCCAGTCACATCCTAACATCTGTAATGACCGAAGTCCAAGACTGGTTCACAAAATCATGTCTACTCTTAAATAAAAAAAAAACTGTATGATGTTCTCAAAACAAATTTCTAAGCAGATTAAAAGTTCAAAAGTATTTCTGAAGGGAGAGGAGCTCAAGTTGGTACAAGAGTTCAACTATCTCGGTGTAGTTCTCGACTCCTCCCTCACTTTCAAAAAACGTGTTAAAAAATCTCAATCTATTAAATTTAATATTTACAACTTCCGACATATTAGACGGTCATTGACATTAAAGGCAGCAAGAATGTTTCTGCCTGCTCTGATCTTTTCACATATCGAATACTGCTTCACTAATTGGACCCTGACCAGTGACACCGCACTTAAACAGATTGAATCACTGTATAAAAGAGGACTAAAAATCTTTGCTAAGAAACCAATTTCATATCACCACTGTCAAATTCTTGAAACATAATTTATTGAGCTTTGAAAATTTCAAACACTAAGTATGCTTGTACAATATACAAAATCCTCCATGGACTCGCACCACCACCACTACATCAATTCATTAAACAAAAACCTACCACTGGCAGGAATACCAGGGCGACTACTAGAGGTGATTGTGAGGTTCATTATAGGTGTACCACTTTCGCACAGTCAGTCCTCCATCAGAGGCTGTAACATCTGGAATAATATTGCTCACACAATAAAAGAATCCTCTACATATAACACCTTAAAAATGGCTCAAATCTAATCAACATTGCTCCCATTAGAGCTGTTCAGACCTCATGTACATGATACATATACGTATGTAGCATTACTGTGATTGTCTTAACAGACTCATTTTACTGTTGTTGTTGTGCGGTGCATGCATACATGTACCCGGCAATCTATGCTGTTACTGTTTTTTACTATTAATATGTATATATGTATGAATGTTTTAGGACCTGAGGGCGCTCTGTAAACTCCAGTGCCTTGGTCATCTCTGAGCGGCAGGAGACGACTAACACATCTGGACTGAACTGGCTTTAAACTAAATAACTTATTTATTAGAACACTACAGCACTTTAAATTACTGGAAGCACTTTAGCCACATACGCACTTTATAAATAGGCACTTTAGGCCGTATGGAGTGTGAATTTTTTGTGATCTGTGGAGTTGTTTGATTGTTGGTTGTGTTTCTTGTCCCGTTTTAGATGTTGAGGGACTGCGAATGAAAATTAGCTGTGCAGCTAACTTCGGTACATTTAAACGTTTATTTTTTACTGGTGTTTACTAATGTGCATTGTCCCTTTTTAAATAAATAAATCCAAGATGGTCGACTTCTGGTGTGTCAGGGTGCATGGTCATAATATTTTTTGTTTGGCATCACTTGATGAAGGCGTGTACCAAATTTTGTGGCTGTACAGCAAAGTTGACATCGGGACGTCTCCCATTGACACAATGTATTTTGACTTTTGCAGGGGGCGCTGTTGTGCCATTTTTTTTTTTCTTCTCAATTATGCAACATATAATATAATTTTTTCAGCAGACCTGAATTTGGTGAGTTTTGAATATGTTGAAATTCCTGCTCAAAGAGCAGAAGAACAAAAAATAAAAATTAAAGCCGCAAGCGGCATTGAACGGCCCTTCCGAGCTGTGCTTTGCACTCAACCAAGCCAGCACTCCCTGAGGATGGAGCTGGCGTGCCACTTGCATCTGTTTTATTGCGGCTTTGAACAGCACTTGTCATCAAACAAAGTCAAAAGACATTGGAAGCGCTCCATCCATTTTCTTCCGCTTTATCCGTGGCTGGGTTGCAGAGGCAGCAGTTTCAGCAGGGTGGCCTGGAGGCCCAGACTTCCCCCTCCACACACACTTCCTCCAGCTCTTCCGGGAGGATCCCGAGGCATTCCCAGGCCAGCCGAGAGACATAGTCCCTCCAGCGTGTCCTAGGTCTTCCCCGGGGCCTCCTCTCAGTGGGACACCTCCCTAGGGAGGCATCCGGGAGGTATCCGGAATAGATGCCCGAGCCACCTCAACTGGCTCCTCTCGACGTGAAGGAGCAGCAGCTCTACTCCGAGCTCCTCCCATTGGAAGCACTGATGCACAAAATGCAAAAACATGGGTTTTTCTAGGCATTGCCATGGCAACTCTGTGCAAAATACAAACTGGACTTTTTTGACTGAATTAGCATTTCGGAATTTTTATGCAAGATGGCTGACTTCCGGTTTGTGAGGGAGCATGGCCATAATATCTTTTTTGTTTGGCATCATTTGAAGAATGCGTGTGCTGAATTTCGTGGCTCTACGGCAAAGTTGACGTTGTGATATCTCCCAATGACGCAATGTATTTTGTAATGTCGTGCCATTTTTTTATGCTCAGTTATACAACTTATTAAAAAAAAATTTCGCCAGACCTTAATTTTGGGCAAAATTTTGTGAGTTTTTGAATATGTTCAGAGGGTCAAATTCCTGCTCAAAGAGCAGAAGAAGAAATAAAAATTAAAGCCGCAAGTGGCATCGAACGGCCCTCGCGGGCCGTGCTTCGCACTTGGCCGACCCAGGACTCCCTGTGGGTGGCGCTGGCACACCACTTGCCTCTGTTTTATTGCGGCTTTGAGCTGCACTTGTCGTCAAAGTCAAAAGGCATTGGAAGTGCTGATGCAGAAAATGCAAAAACGTGTTTTTTTTTTTTTTCAGGCATCGCCATGGCAACACTGCAAAATGCAAACTTGGCCCCTTGGACTTTTTTGACGGACGACCTCAAGAGTCACTGTGCCAAATTTCACATTCTTCTTTGAAGGTAATAAGCAGTTATAAGATTTTGAAATGTCTGAAAATTGGGAAATTTTCCCATTAAGATAACATGGGCAATTTGGCGCACCGCCATGGCAACCCAGTGAAAAATATGACATGGGTCCATGTGACTTTTTTGATCAGGATGACATGGAATAATGTGAAATTTGGCACAATGAATTTTCATGAAACTAATATTTTTCTGATGAATGGGAAAATTTGGGATCACTCCCATTAGGATAACATTGGCAGTTTGGCGCAAAAAAACAATATATCCAATAGCATTACAATGACATACGTTTTTTGAAAGCTTTTGATTTTCCCCACATTACTGTGGGGTCAATGTTGGTCATGCTCGCCCTTTGACTCTTATTCATTTTCATTCATTTTAGCAATAATAAATATGGCCCACGCCTGTGGCATGGGTGCTTGGATAGGAGTTGATGCCAGGAGAGTGCTTGGGGACATGAGTGCTTCGCGCTGCCTTTGTCAACATTGAGTCAATGGGTTTTGCCCATTGACTCATTGTTGGCGATGACATGTTGGCAAAAACAAATATGCAGAGATACATGCTAGGATACTGGAGTCAGGGCAGGGGGCGACGGGCCACAGCTCTTAACAAAGCACTCATTTTGTATGAAAATGTGTATGAAAATCTCTAATTTTTGCAAAAATGGTTGGCTTTTGAAGGACTTGATGTAGTTTTTGTGCGTTTTGGTGATCTGGACATATGATGAACTCTAAACAGTCTGAAAGCATAAAAATTCCTTTGTACGGCTTTGTACATCAAACATTATGAAACATTAACACTAACAACAGCATCAGTTGATAGGCCCAACCAATTAATATCTTGGAACCAATGTCTGCAACATCAGTATTGGTGTACCTTTTATTTTTTTATCCTATGCAAATTCTGCATCCTGCTAGTTGTTGTTAGGAGTACTGTATTGGCCTTTTAAGAGTTGCGAAAAGAGCTTATAAATTCTACGGCAAGTGAGGTAAAACTTTGGACCAATGCAAAGAATTTAAAATGAACTTTTTTTTTCTTTCATATTTTTAACCTAGAACTAAAGTAAACTAAACACTAAGACCATTGCTCTCTCTCTTAAACTGTGTATATGATGTTTTAATAGCATAATGCTTAGTCAGTTTTTGGCAATTTTGTGTAAACTAGGAAAATGTATTTATTTATTTTTTTTTTATTTTGCATTCCTATAACATAATAGTATAAAGGACACAGTACATACAAAGCAGGTCCAGGAAGAGGCTTTAGCCGTGCATTGGATAAAAAATTACATTTTAGTTATCAAGTTTTTGGTTGGTGAAGGGTGCAAACCCATATTCATAGGAGAATGTCAACTGTGTATGGTGCCACATGTTTCAGCCAAAACAATGTCTACAAGTGGGCTAAATTGTTTAAAGAAGGAGGGAGCAGTGTTGAGGATAAAGGCAGGCCTGGGAGGCCTACAGAAGTGAGGTCTCCTGAGGTGATCGAACCATACACAGTTGACATTCTCCTATGAATTTCAACAGGTTTGCACCCTTCACCAACCAAAAACTTGATAACTGACCGCTGTTCAATCCTGGAGCATGCTTCTTGGTTGGCCATCTTTGTTAATCGCCAAAACAAAGTTTGTTTGTTTTTAATCTGCAAAAGAAATTAAATTCATGTGAAAAACAAGTCAAGTAAAAAAGTAAGTTTCTAACTGTATTAAAAGTCCTTATACCGAAAAATTCACCTTATTTATTGAATGACCCTCACATATATCTGTTACTTTCAGGTCCCAGCTATGCTTGTGGACAAGCAGTTCTCGGACTTTACACCAGACATCACTCCCATCATCCTGGCCGCGCACACCAACAACTACGAGGTCATCAAACTGCTGCTAGCCCGCGGTGTGTCCATACCCCAGCCCCATGACGTGCGCTGTGGCTGTGTGGAGTGTATGTCCTCCTGTGACGTGGATGGCCTCCGAACCTCCCGATCACGCCTCAATGTTTACAAGGCCTTAGCAAGCCCTTCCCTCATCGCCCTGTCCAGCGAAGACCCATTTCTCACTGCATTTCAACTCAGCTGGGAGTTAAAGGAGCTGAGCCAGGTGGAGAATGAGTTTAAGTCGGAGTATGAGGAGTTGTCCAAGAACTGTAAACGGTTTGCTAAAGAGCTGCTAGACCAGACACGGAGCACCAGAGAACTGCAAATTATACTGAACTACAAGGACAACGTTAACCCACTAGAGGAAAACACCAATGAGCTAGCGCGGCTCAAGCTCGCCATCAAGTACTGCCAGAAGGAGGTGAGTGCGAGGGTGAGCAAGCATAGTTGTAGGCTTAAAGCTATTGATGGGTTATGATTTTCTCATTAAAACACACTTTCAATATGAATTTCTTGTATATGAACAAAATAGGCTAATAATAATGTATTGGATTTATACAGCACCTTTAAAGATACTTAACCCTCATGTTGTCCTCGGGTCATAGTGATCCGCCACTGTGTTTAAAAAAAAAAAAAAAAAAAATCACCTTAACGATTATTTTTGATCTTGAAATTTTTTGACTTTTCCTAGATTGACCCAAACTTTAGAAAAAGTGAATTGTTGCCTTTATTCACGGTCACAGACTTATTTACACACCGCAGAATGTGAGAATGTTTTAGTTCTGTCTCAGATCAATCAGTAGCAGATGTAACAAGACAAGATAGGTGGCCTTCTCGTGGACAGTGCCTTTGATCTGTGGATTTCCAGAAGTTATAAAGGTGCTGCAGATGACATTACACAAGACCCACAAGGTATGCCGTTTCTCATGCCCATGACATTGTCTTTACATTCTACCTGTTCGTCACACCAGCAATAGAAAAAATAATCCTGAAGATGACAAGACAGAGGGACTGAGGGGTCACAATGTGACATGTGACAATTTCTTCACCTCTTATGAACTCGGACAGCAGCTCCTGAAGAGGAAGAGCACCATGGTTGGAACAGTTCGAAAGAACAAGCCTGAGCTCCCACCTGCACTGCTTGCAACAAAGGAGAAGAGAGGTCTTCTCATCAAAGTTTACTTTCACGCCCACCACCACCCTAGTTTCCTACATCCCAAAGAAAAATAAGAATGTAGTACTTCTGAGCACATTGCACACAGACGCAGGCATTAGCGATCGTGAGGACAGGAAGCCATCGATCATCCTAGACTACAACTGTAACAAAGGAGGTGTGGACAACCTAGATAAGGTGATTTGAACATATAGCTGCAGAAGGAGGACAGACCGCAGGCCCCTGATCATCTTCCACAACATCATTGATGTTTCCTCCTTTCCTTCCAATGCCTTTGTGATTTGGAGATAGATCAACACAACCTGGATGCCTCGTAAGACGAACAAGAGGAGGGTGTCCTGGAGCAGCTAGGAAAGGCTCTTATAACTCAACTCATTGAAGGAAGGAAGCATGTCCCCCACACAGAAGCTTCTGCAGCAGTTGTCAAAGCTATACAGAGTGCAAAAACTCCTGATCAACCTGAGGATCCAGCTGCAACAGCCGCTGCCCCCTGGGGCAAGTAAGAGGAAGAGATGCAAGTTCTGCCTGCCAAAGGAGGACTGTAAAACACATATTTCTTACACCTACAGCACACAGTATATCTGCAAGAGCTGTGCATTTGCATACTGCCCTAAATGTGCTAAATAGTTGAATGAGTTATATCGTTTTTTTGTTTTTTTTGTATACTTTCTTACATTGTTCACTGGCAAAAATAAATAAAATCAGAAGAATCTGACTCATTGGGATGATTAAAAATGCATTCAAAATTCATTTTTGCACATTTTTGTTTCTAAAGCTATAGAAATACAGGTGAAAAGGGAAAACTCAAGTATTCACACATTTTGTGGTGAATGTTTCTTCAAGCAAAATAAAATTTGGTGTTTAAAATTCAATTAAACTGCTTATATTGGGGATTTAGTGAAGACGGGTAATTTTGACTAGGAGGACAACGGGTGTATACAGAATATGAGGACAACATGAGGGTTAAATGCTTTACACTACATTATTCATTCACTCCACGCTTGGTGGTGTTAAGCTAATAATTATGTAGCCGTCCTGGGGGTGGACTGTGGATGCCAATCTGCCCCATCATCCCCTCTGACCACCACAGCACTCATGCACACCACATTCATAGCAGGCAATGTGGTGAAGTGTCTTGCCTAAAAACACAAGTTGTTTTTTTTATTTATTTGTTTTTTTTTGCCACTGGTGCTTCTCTGTGACAGCTGATATTCCCTCTAGTCTCCCTAAATGCTAAACAGCCTTGCTTAATGTCTATGACCTGATATGATCAAGGAGGTTATAGTGACCTACAAGGCTCTTAGTCATAGGTTTCCAAAACAGAGATAAATTGTTTCATAATTTGATTGTAAACAGTGATTTTTGCCATAAAATTCAGCTAAATTACCATAGGAAATGCCACAATGGCCTCCACAAAATGTTTCCAAACTTGTCATTCAGATCTGTACATGTTCTGAAATACTTGCTATCCTTGTATTAGTTTGTCGTCCAGCCTTTTTCGCAAAAGAATAAATAAATATCATATAATATATATAATATAAATAAAATCTCTTAACTGGACAAGACATTGTAGGAGTGAAGATGTTTCGTTGCTCATCCAAGCAGCTTCTTCAGTTCTGGCCAGATTACTGGTGGACACTTCCTTATATCTACCTGAAGGGAGGCGCTAACTACACTGAAACTCAAAACCTCTTGTCCACAGTTTCTGTTTGTAGGCTGGGTCTATCGTGCTGCCCTAAGTGTGCACTGTGTCTGAGTCCTACTTAGTATAGTCAATCAAGCCACTAATTAGTGATTTCACATCTAATAGCATCTTGGCTAGCCCTATTGTTCTTTTTCTTTGTTTTGTTTTGGGTCTGAAGATGGAGTTATAGATGAGGAATAGATGACGTATAAGGCACCCATTCCTGTTCAAGGAAAGATTGTCTTTCATTGAAGTGGCTTGGATGAGCAGCAAAACATCTTCACTCCTATAACGTTTTCTCCAGTTGACAGATTTTATTTTTCTTTTGTGATGAATCAGACCTGGACGACTGAGGGATTACACAGATATGTTCAATCTTTTTTGTCAATTCCTCTGAATGTGTTTAAGTGTGAACTTTGAACATAATTCTATTATATTTTAATAATATGAGATTTTGAATGCATTTAAAGTCACTTTGGTGGTTACAAAGGAGATGGGTGTTTGAAGGGTCCGCTGGCTCCCTCAGTTAGCTCCCCCAGCAGGCTCCCCCATGGGGGCAATTGCCAAACAGCTTGGTGAAAAAAGATCCACTTGTTGGAGCAATTATGAGAAAATGGAAGAAGCTAAACATGACTGTCAGTCTCCCTCAGACTGGGGCTCCATGCAAGATCTCACCTTGTGGGGTTTCAATGATCCTAAGAAAGGTGAGGAATTGACCCAGGATTACACAGGAGGAGCTGACAATGACCAATGACAATTTCAATGACCTGAAAAGAGCTGGGACCACTGTTTCCAAGGTTACTGTTAGGAATACACTAAGACGTCATGGTTTAAAATCATGCACGGCATGGAAGGTTCCCCTTCTTAAACCAGCACATGTCCAGGCCCGTCATAAGTTTATTATACTATTTGGATGATCCAGAGGAGTCATGGGAGAAAGTCATGTGGTCAGATGAGACCGAAATAGAAGTTTTTGGTCTTAATTCCACTCGCCGTGTTTGGAGGAAGAAGAATGATGAGTACCATCCAAAGAACACCATCCCTACCGTGAAGCATGGGGGTGGTAGCATCATGCTTTGGGGGGTGTTTTTCTGCACATGGGACAGGACGACTGCACTGTATTTAAGGAGATGACGACCGGGGCCATGTATTGCAAGATTTTGGGGAACAACCTCCTTCCCTCAGTTAGAGCATTGAAGATGGGTCGTGGCTGGATCTTCCAACATGACAATGACCCGAATCACACAGCCAGAATAACCAAGGAGTGTCTCCGTAAGAAAATATCAAGGTTCTGGAGTGGCCTAGCCAGTCTCCAGACCTAAACCCAATACAAAATCTTTGAAGGGAGCTCAAACTGCGTGTTTCTCAGCGACAGCCCAGAAACCTGACTGGTCTAGAGAAGATCTATGTGGAGGAGTGGGCCAAAATCCATCCTGCAGTGTGTGCAAACCTGGTGAAAAACTACAGGAAACATTTGACCTCTGTAATTGCAAACAAAGGCTACTGTACCAAGATTATTTTAGATTATGTCTCAGTGGACATGCACCTAAAATGAAAATTTTAGACTCTTCCATGATTTCTAAGTGGGAGAACTTGTAAAATCACAGGGTGTTCAAATACTAATTTGCCTCACTGTATACACACAGGAAACTGGGCTAGCAACACACCCTTTACCCGCGCTGTCCACAGTTAACTAAGAATAAATCTCCAGTGTTCATTTGTGAGGTGTCAGCCATGGCACAACTAGGAAGCCTTTGTTCGAGGATGAAATGAAATGATTTTTTTTTTTTTGAGTATGTTCATAAATCATGTAGTACATGTCCATTACAGTCAATTCAATTCAATTTATTTGTAGTCGTCACAGAAGAACAACGAAATTGCGTTTGGAGCATCCCATAAAGTGCAAACCCATAAATAAATAACCCTTAAACCCAAGTGTAAACATTAACCCAGTGTGGCTTCAGTACAACATGAGACAGTTCTTGTAGCAGCATGATGGTGTCAAGTAAGGTGCACAAAACAGGGACATACAGACAGGGACCTGAGAATGATGACAAAATGCAACAATGCAACCAGTTCGTTATTAAGAGTTGGATGTGATTTTTGTCCGTGAGAGGGGGGCAGAGGGGGGCCGAGAGGGGAGAGGGGCAGAGTTCAGGAGCCTCACAGCCTGTGGATACAGACTGTTGGCCAGTCTGGATGTTCTGGTCCGTATGGAGCTGTACCTTCTCCCTGAGGGCAGCAGATGAAAAAGATGGTGCGCAGGGTGATTTTGGTCCCGCAGGATGTTGTGCACTCTTCTCAGACAGCGAGTGGAGTAGATGGTGCTGATTTCTGGCAGAGTCGTTCTGATGATTCTACCGGCTGCTTTCACCACCTGCTGGAGTGCCTGCTGGTCAGCCTTAGTGCAGCTGGAGAACCACACTAAAAGTCCATATGTCAGAACGCTACTGATGGCACAGTTATAAAAGTTCAACATCAGAGGTCTGGAAATGTGGGCACTCCTCAATTTCCTCAGGTAGTAAAGGCGCTGTTGGGCCTTCCGTACGGCTGAGGTGATGTGATCGCCCCAGGACAGGTCCTCAGTCACGGTTACCCCCAGGAATTTAAAACTGCTCACGCTCTCCACCGCTTCGGTGCCAATGAGGAGAGGTAGGTGGTTGTTGTGACTTTTTCAGTCCATAAAATAAAATAAAATATCCACATAAACATTGAACATTCTCAAAAGGGATGTGGGAAGAAGTGTACACTTATTTAATCCCACCCCTTTCTTCTAATTCAAACTTGGAACAAAAATTTCACCCAGCTTCCTTTCACTTTACTTCTTAGTATTAACTACTTTTCCTTTTTCTTATTTTTCTTTATTATTATTATTATTATTATTATTATTATTATTATTATTATATTTTCATTATTCTTGTTATTCTTATTCTTCTTGTTCTTGTTGTCACCATAGTCTTTCCTGTACATCAGTACTGAACCATTCTATCAACAAAAAAGTATACATATAGCCACTACTACCATTAATTAGGATTTTCTTTTGCTATATCTGGACAGAATGACATTTATACAGTTTTTTTTTTTAATTGCCCAATATTTGAACATTGCCTTAAATCTTCACTCAGCCCATTCTATAATCTGACCACGCAGACTGAAACACAAAAGCTCTTCCTTGTAGTGTGCACTTTAGCGTGTCTAAATTTTGCCATTCCTCTAAGGTTATAATTCCCTTCTCGCTCACTAAATAAGTTTTGAATGTTTGGAGGCAATTGATAATTTCTTGCTTTGAACATAATAAGCATGGTTTGGTATTCCACCAAGTCCTCAAATTTTAGTAATCTAGACTGTGAAAGAAAATAAATCATTTGTATGATCCCTAAATCCCACTTTGTGCACAATTCTAACTGCTCGTTTTTGAAGAATAACTAAGGGTTGTATGTTTTTGTAATTATTCCCCCACACCTCTACACAGTAAGTCGAATACGGTAATATCAAAGAAAAGTGTAATTGTTGGAGAGATTTTAACTCTAATACTTCCCGTGCTCGTGATAATACTGCCATACTTCTAGCTACTTTTGTGTTAATATATTTAATATGTTCCTTCCAGTTTAATTTATCATCTATTATTACCCCAAAAAATGCACTCTGCAGTACTCTCTCTAAAATAGTTCCTTCCACTGACACCTTTATTTCATTATCTATCTTCCTATTTCCAAAAAACATTGTTGTTGTTTTGTATAAATTTAATGTTAACTTGTTTCTTTTAAACCACATTTGTAATTTTTCCATTTCTGAACTTATTGTTTCCATTAGTTTGTGCAAGTTACCATCCGAACAAAAAATATTAGTATCATCGGCAAATAGGACCAACTTCAACATCTTAGATACAGAACATTTATTTATTTATTTGAAGGACAGTGTGCAGATACATTAAAAAGATGGCTGAACCAGATTTAGCAAAATGCTAATTTCCATCTGTAGTCCTTGGTGTCACAAACATTAAAAACAAAACAATTCACATATAAAAAGTGCAATACAAAAGACAATGTACAAGTGTGCAAAATTTTAAATATATAGAGCAAACTACAAGTTATTAAAGTGCGAGACATATGCAACAGATATCAGAATAAATACGGTGTAGCCGCTATCAGATGATACCCACGAGGGTAGCAACATATGTCATTGATATACAGAATGAAGAATTTTGGACCCAATACTGACCCCTGTGGGACACCGCAGGTAACATCAAGATACGGTGAGCATCTCTCATTCAGCTTCACAAAAAGTTGCCTGTTTGATAAATAGTTTTCTACCCATTTTGAGGCAGTTCCCCTGATTCCGTATAAGTCTAGTTTTTGAATTAGAATGTGATGGTTGAGGGTGTCAAATGCTTTTTTTTAGGTCAATGAATAATCCAACTGCAAATTTTTTCTTATCTAATGAATTAGTTATTTCCTCAATTGTATCAATTAATGCTCATGAAGTTGATCTGTTGGCTCTAAACCCATATTGACAATCAGAAAGCAATTTGTGTTTTTCTGTGAATGATTCCAGACGATTGTTAAAAAGTTTTTCTAAAATTTTAGCAAATTGAGGTAGTATTGAAACAGGTCTGTAATTTGAAGTGATGCTTGTTGCCGGTTTTGTAAATAGGAATTACCTTTGCCATTTTCATTTGTTTAGGGAAGGTACCAGTTTGAAAGGACAAATTGCATATGTAGGTTAGTGGCTTTGCAATTTCATTAATTACAGTTTTTATTAGTCATATTCAAGCATTGATAATCAGTTGATGTCTTATTTTTAAAACTTTTAACTACAGCAATGAGCTCAATTTCATCTAAAAACATAGACTGTGAATTTCTTTTTATAAGATTATGCTCATTACTATCCGTAGGATCAATATCAGGAATTTTTCTGCAAGCTCTTTTCCTATATTAACAAAAAAAGTGTTGAATTTGTGGGCAGCCACCTTCATATCATATTCCTTATTGTCCTTTTCAATGAAGTACTGAGGATAACCATTTTCTCTGGATTCCTTTTTTATAATGTTTAAAATTTTCCATGTCCCTCTTATGTTGGTTTTATTTTTTTCTAGTTGAACTCTGTAGTACTCTTTCCTAGCGCTTGTTAGAATATTAGTTTGTTTTTATACACTTTATATTTCTTTTCAGCTTCTTCAGATATTTTCACCAAAAATTCTTTATAGAACTTATTCTTCTTTTTGCAGGCTTTAACAAGGACACTCTTTAGCTTTCTGTTTGCTCTTACACCGACATATAGAGCAGTTTTTATCATACAATGAAATAAAAACCTTTAAGAATTCCTTGTATGCACTATCAACATCTGATTCCTGATATAAATCCTCCCAGTTATGTTTCACTAGATCATTTTTAAAAGCATTAATTGCTTCCACTGATTCAATTCGCTTGTATTGTATTGGTTTGTCAATTTTTTTCATTTTGTAGTTTTTGTTGTAGACTGCAAAAACTGGCAGATGATCTGAAATGTCACACACTAGTATTCCACTTTGTGTACAGTTGTTGACATCGTTCGTAAAAATGTCATCAGTGTAGCGCTAAAAGAAGTTATTCTGGTTGGTTTTGTGATTTGAGGATATAGACCCATGCTATACATGGTGTTAACTAAAAAAAACAAAGGAACAGAGGATTTTATTAAGTAGGTCAACATTAAAATCCCCACAAATAAACATTGTTTTATGCGTTAATTGTGAAAAGGTTTCCTCCATCCAATTTATAAATAGTTCCACATTTGCCCCTGGTGCTCTATATACGCTACTAACCATAAAATTTTTCTGTTTTTCTTTAAAAATTTCTATTGTTATACACTCCAAAACATCATCAATCACAGTTATCAAGTTATCCACAATTTTGAATTCCAAGGAATTCTCCACAAAAAGTGCTACACCTCCTCCTCCTTTATTCTGTCTATTGACACCAATAAATTCATATCCTTCCAGCTCAAAGGTGGTTTTATTTTCACTCTTTATCCACATTTCTGATAAGGCAATTATGTCAAATGGTTGTTGTGAATGAAATTATGCTTTTATTTTTATCATTAATGAATTGTGTGTTTATATTGTGTTACAGACTAACCAGGTGTGATTGAAAAACTATAAGTCTGTTTAAACAAGTTGTAATCAAGTCAAAGTGATTGAACTGAGTGAATAGTTGAGAAAGGTCAACAGATGGGTAACCTAAGATAACAGAAAGGCTGTGTGAATGTGGGGAGGGGTCTGGGATGTTGCTCTACTGACATAAGGAAATTGTTGGAATGTCAAACTGTTAATAAAAAGGCTGGTCTGAGAAGGAACGATGGAAGCAAGTCCTTGCAGTTTCTTCTGTGCTCCTTCCCTCTGATCCTCTAAGTCTAAACCTGTTTTGAGTCTTTATTGGTAAAACAGCGTGTCGAGAAGAGAATTTTCTTGACAGTTGTGCAAATTTATCTAGATAAGCTTTAATATTACATAAATTCGCATTCAGACTACTATTGAAAGTGGGTAATAGACAATGTCTCATTGCTTTTAGCATTCCATGTGAAATGCTCCTCTGAGTAATAACCACAATTATTCTTAATAGTAGGAAAAAAGTTATCTGGGTCTATTTCATAATCCACATCATGCATGTTATGATCTGTGTATTCAAAATTAATTAGTTCTTGTTGATGAAAATCCCTCATTTCCTGCTCCACACGACTTTGCAGTCCTGGTAAGCTTTGAATGGCTTCAGCCAATGGCATATTAGTAAATGTTTGTGTGTAACTGCGTGTTACCTTCCATCTTGTGCTTCATCTTTTACATGTACTTATTCAGATCTTCAATTTTCTTAATCAGCAAAACTTTCGCCTCCTCAGGTGTGCCATTTAACTTTATGAAAACTTTACAGTTACTGGTCCACGTATTTTGAATTTTCTTTTGTTTTCTGAGCTCTCTGGCTTTTTTGGCAATGTCAGCATTCTATTTGGTGAGATGCTCATTAATGAACACGTTTGCACTTCTCAAACAAGGCCGAAAGCCGAAAGGATCAGACTTGTTTTTCCTGTTCACGAATCTGATGATGATAG
Source organism: Periophthalmus magnuspinnatus (assembly GCF_009829125.3). Taxonomy (NCBI): domain Eukaryota; kingdom Metazoa; phylum Chordata; class Actinopteri; order Gobiiformes; family Gobiidae; genus Periophthalmus; species Periophthalmus magnuspinnatus. The sequence continues at coordinate 21,090,605 of NC_047138.1, read as the reverse complement.
CTGGTTTGTAGGTGACATTACTAGCGGTTTTCCTCCTGGGTAACGGGTGGCACGCCTGGATGTCGCGGCAGTCCAGCTCGATTCCCCTGGACCGCAAAAGGGCAGCCACCTGTTGCTCCGTTGAGCTGGCGATGGCATCCTGGTCTCCAGCTTCTCCTCCTCGGTCCCCAGCGACCGACCAACCGCCATTGGCTTCACTGAGTTTTTATTCTCCAGGTTTAGAGGTGTCACTTTTCATATCAGCGCAGCTCAAACCCAACTTCAGAGCAGGAATCTGTAGATTTCTTCAAGTTTTCTGTCTTTTAAAGGTCCTGTAGTTCAGTAGAGATTGTGGAGAAGCTGGCTCCCAGCGTACTAGCAGCATGCAGACGGAAGTGACTTGAGTAGCTTGCGAGGAAAGAATAATGAATCAGACAGAGCCAGAGCTCACACAGTCAATCAATCTGGGGAAAGTGTTTGAGGAATGGCCCGAGCTCAAGAAAAGAGAAGGGTACAAGAGTGATGCAGTTTAGCTGCACATATCCTGCATGCAGATATAATGGTGTAATAGTGTAACTTGTTGTCACTGTGTAAACGGTAATGTGCAAATTTACTCCTGATGTGATATGACTGTGGCTAACTTCATGCCCAGTATCAAACAGGGTAGTACATTTGTGTGTGATCAAACCACTTGCAACATCAGTCTGTCAATTACAGAATTTACCTGGATGTGACATCTGTATGAAGTAATGTTACGTTTTAGCAGCTAAATGTTTTTGTTTTTTTGTTTTTTTTTGTTTTTTGGCAGTCATCATTGTCAGTAGGTCTGTAAATGTAGCAATGAGCAACTTTAGCCCTGATGTAAAATCAGCCTGTTAACTCAACCCGCTTGGATTTTTGGGGAGATTTTGAATGGTATTATTTCTGTACATAGTATTTACTTTCAACATCTATGTGTTCTGATTATAGTTACAAATGTTGGCAAACCCAAACTGCATCTATACTACCGTCATTACCAGTGCCAAGGCAAGTTTGTTTATATATCACAATTTGTACAGAAAGTAATTTAATGTGCTTTACAGAATAAGAAATATTAAAATCACAATACAAACAAATCGAAACATAAATAATCATCATAAAACATTGTCAATTGTCATTGTCAGGAAGACTGTTCCAGGTTTCAGCTGTATAAAACTAAAACGCTGAATGCCCATGTTTAGTCTTGACTCTGGGCACCAGCAGAAGGCCGGTCTTTGAAGTCCTCAGATTGTGAGAGGAGGCAATGACATGTTGGAGATGTACTTTGGTGCTGGGCCATGGAGAGACTTGTACACAAGTAGAGCTGCTTTTAAGTCTGTTCTGAGCCACAGGAAACCAGTGCAGAGACCTGAGCACAGGACTTATGTGCTCGTACTTCCTGGTTCTAGTCAAGGCCCGAACAGCAACATTCTGGATGTACTGTCTAAAAGCTTGTTTGGAGAGGCCAGTGAGCAGGCCATAACAGTAGTCTAACCTACTGGAGACAAATGATGATGCACACCCAGTCCTCTTGACACTGTCGATCATGGGGTCCTGTAACAGAGACTAAAGCAGCACTTAGATCTAACCAGAACAAGACTGAGACTTTCATGGGTCGGTTACTGTTCAGTACTGTGGCATCAAGACTGCTCTTCTTTAGAAGAGGCTTGATAACCATAGTTTTCAAAGCTCTTAGGAATGTTCCATTTTAAAGTGACATGTTAACTATGCAAGCGAGTGGTGATGGCAAACTGTTCAGTACAGACTTTAGAACTCAAGAGGATAACACATCGAGGCAGCAAGTAGATGAACTCAGACTGGTAGTGGGGCTGGAGAATTTGTTCTGTTTACTGTTGCAAATCAGTTGCAAAGAGTTGTTACTGCAATATCCAGTAATGTCTGAAAAATACTTTGAAAACGTAAACTGTGTTTTTACATGTACATCTTTTCTTTGAGATTACAAAAGTCCTGCCAGATTTACAAACTGTAACTGGGATAGCGGCATGTTTGCATTCCTCTGTGGCTCATATCTCCTAGCAGTAGCGTATCTCTGACCTCGACGGTTGGCGCAGATCCGTCTGCCTGTGCTCTTTTGCCAACTTCATTGCTTTTGTTTTGTTAACATCAGTCTGTGACAGTGGTAAAAATCTGTTTGCAAGCTGTATTGCGTTGGCTTTGCAGACACACCCTCTTCTCTGAAGGTAACTCTGGGCTGCTTACCACTGGAAGTCACAGTCTTCACAGACTTTGTGAGAACAAAGAGCTCAGCTAAGTGCTGGGAAAGTGGAGAGTATGGAGTGTTTACAACAGTGCATCCTCACAAGTGACCTGTTGGGGGAGCGCTACCACTGAATTTACTCAGTTCTGTTTTAACATATAACACTACTACTACAGTGGCTTGCAATAGTATTCATCCCCCTCATTCCCCTGGAACTTTTTCAAATTTTGTCAAGTCACAACTACAAATTACATTTTTTTAATTAGCATTTTATGTGAATAAGTAACACAAAATGGTACAAAAGTGTGAAGTAGAAAGAAAATTATACATAATTTCCAGATAAAAAAAACAAAACAAAAAAAACTGAAAAGTGCAGCGTGCAAAATTATTCAGCCCCTCTAAGTCAATACTTTGTGGACCCGCCTTTTGCTGCAATTACAGCTGCAAGTCTTTTGGGGTATGTCTCCACCAGCTTTGCACATCTACAGACTGAAATTTTTTGCCCATTCTTCCTGGCAAAACAGTTCAAGCTCTGTCAGATTTGACTGAGAATCTGTGGCGAGATCTGAAAACTGCTGTTCACTCTATTAGATTTAGGCCCGGACTTTGACTGGGCCATTCTAACACATGAATATGTTTTGCTTTAAACCATTCTATTGTTGTTTTGGCTTTATGTTTAGGATCATTGATTGTTGATCACCTGGTGGAAGGTGAACCTCCACCCCAGTCTCAAGTTATTTGTCTTCTCTGTATTTAGCTCCATCCATCTTCCATCATCAACTCTGACCAGCTTCCATGTTCCAGCTAAAGAAAAGCACCCCCACAGCATGATGCTGCCACCACCGTGTTTAACTATGGGGATGGTGTGTTTAGAGTGATGTACAGTGTTAGTTTTCCTCCACATGTAGTGTTTTGCTTTTAGATCAAAAAGTTCAATTTGGGTCTCATCAGACCAGAGCCCCTTTTGCCACATGTTTGCTTAGTCCTGCAAATGACTTCTAGGGAACTGTAAACAAGACTTCTTAAGGATGGTTTTCAACAATGGCTTTCTGCTTGCCACTCTTTCATAAAGACCAGATTTGTGCAGTGCATGACTAATAGTTGTACTGTGAACTGATTCCCCCACCTGAGCTGTGGATCTCTGCAGCTTTTTCAGAGTCACCATGGGCTTCCTGACTGCACCTCTGATGACTGAATGATCTTGTTTGTTCTGTCAATTTTGGTGGATGGCCATGCCTTGGTAGGTTTGCAGTTGTACCATACTCCTTCCAACTTGCAAAATCTTTTTAGATCCAAGCCCCGCTTTAAACTTCACAACTTTTTCTGTGTGCTCCTTTGACTTCATTTTGTGGTTTGCTCCCCAACACTCTCTTAACAAACTTATGTGGCCTTCACAGCACAGCTGCATTTATATTGAGACAAGATTACACACAGGTGGACTCTTTTTAGTCATTAGATCAACATTCAATCTTTCCAAAATCATCAAGCAATTTCTAAAAGCAATTGCTTGCATTCAAGAAAAAAAAAAATTGGACAAATTGGAAATCTTGTAAAATAGTTCCTTCCACTTCCCACTTGAGACGTTTGTGTTGCTCATTCACATAACATGCTAAGAAAATGTATTTAAATGTATGGATGACATGTGACAATATGTGAAAAAGTTCTAGGGGGATTAATACTTGAAAGGCACTGTACCTGTGTCTTTTCTTTAGACAGACACACCTCTGTCCTTAGATTAAATGTGAGCATTTTTCAGTCAGATAGTGCCAGGACCAAGGGTGCGGCTGTTCCCCAGGGCATGCTCATATGACTGTGTGGCACTTAGCTGCCCACTAAATGCTCCGTCTGTACCCAGATGCTCCATAATTGGGGATAATGATGAAATAAGTGATGGCCATTTCCGTGAAACTCACACTCATTAGGTTTTCATTTGGGAGTCACCCATTTACTGTTATCTGCATCATGTTAGATCTGTCACACAAAATATTGAGCTGAAGTGTACTTTAATTATTTTATACAATTTTTTACAGTTAAAAAGAAATAAGAATGTAGCTGTGGATAATTGTAAGTTATATCTTTGGGGAAAGTAGAAAGTCATGGTCATCCCTCTACCAAATATATATTTCAAGAAGTTTAACGGAGAATTTCTCAATGCCAAAAGGATGTCATGCCTGTATTGATGGTATGTTTAAGTTTTAATTTAACTAATTACCTATAGAGCTCAGCCGTGACCACCCACTACTTGATTCCGGAAGTAAATCTTTTTTTTTTTTTTTTTTTTTTTCTTTTCGGTAGACTTTCTGAAAAAAAAAGAAAAAAATATCTGGGGGGGTGCGGGTGTGCTTGTTGCTTATCCGTAAGCTTGGATTGCAGGTTTTGAAGTAGCCATTTTTCCCCACATCCTGTTCATGTAAGCCCTCTGACTCAGGTCACTTTAGTAGTAGCATTCCAACAAAGCCTTGTTCTTGCATCTCACAAGCAAATGACAACCTTGAAGAGGAAACAAGGAAAGCAGCCATGACCAAATACCTTGAGTAAGACAAGTCTTGGAGTCAGCTCAATGGCAAGAACAAGACCCATGAGCAGAGCACCCTGAGACTATACACGGATCATAAGGAAGGGGGCCAAGGACTAGTGAGTGTGAAAGCCACAGTCCAGGATGAAACATCGAAGATCCATAAGTACATCAAGGACAAGGCCCCAACAGATGCCATGCTCAGCAAATGTCTCAGACAGTGGAGTGCAGAGGACAAGGTGCTGGAGCATCATGGAAGGACAAGCCCCTGCATGGGATGTAACACCGGAACATAACTTAAATGGCTGACATCAAGAAATACTACTAATGGCTTGAGAAAGCTGGGCTGAAGGACAGCACAGAGGCACTCATCTTAGCTGCACAGGAGCAGACCTTGAGCACCTTCCCATGGCTGCTCTGGCATGCCCAGGCCATCATTTTAAATAAGAATTTGTTCTTAATGTTTTGCCTGGTAAAATAAAGGGCCATCCATCCATTTTCTTCTGCTTATCCGGGGCCAGGTCGCGGAGGCAGCAGTCTAAGCAGGGACTCCCAAACTTCCCTCACCCCAGACACATCCTCCAGCTCTGACGGTGGGATCCCAAGGCGTTCCCAGGCCAGCCGAGAGACAGCGTGTCCTGGGTCTTCCCCGGGGCCTCCTCCCGGTGGGACATGCCCAGAACACCTCCCTAGGGAGGCGTCCAGGAGGCATCCTGAGCAGATGCCCAGCCACCTCAGCTGGCTCCTCTCAACGAGTAGGAGCAGTGGCTCTACTCCGAGCTCCTCCCGTGTGACTGAGCTCCTCACCTTATCCCTAAGGCCACTCTGTGGAGAAAACCCATTTCGGCCGCTTATATCCGCGATCTTGTCCTTTTGGTCATTACCCAGAGCTCATGACCATAGGTGAGGGTAGGAACGTAGATTGACCGGTAAATCGAGAGCTTTGCCTTTCGACTCAGCTCCTTCTTCACCACAACGGACCGATACAGCGACTGCATCACTGCAGACGCTGCACCAATCCGCTTGTCAATCTCACGCTCCATCCTTCCCTCACTCGTGAACAAGACCCCGAGATACTTGAACTCTTCCACTTGAGGCAAGGACTCACCACCCACCCGGAGAGGGCAAGCCACCTTTTTCCGGTCGAGAACCATGGCCTCGGATTTAGAGTAGCTGATTCTCATCCCAGCCACTTCACACTTGGCTGCAAACCGCCCCAGTGCCTGCTACAGGTCCTGGCTCGATGAAGCCATCAGGACAACATCATCCGCAAACAGCAGAGATGAAATCCTGTGGTTCCCGAACCAGACCCCCTCCGGCCCTTGGCTGCGCCTAGAAATTCTGTCCATAAATATAATGAACAGAACCGGTGACAAAGGGCAGCCCTGGCGGAGTCCAACATACACCGGGAAACAGGTCTGATTTACTGCCGGCAATGCAAACATAGCTCCTGCTCCTGTCATACAGGGACCGGACAGCCCTTAGCAAAGGGCCCCGGACCCCATACTCCTGGAGCACCCCCCAAAGGACACCACGAGGGACACGGTTGAATGCCTTCTCCAAATCCACAAAACACATGTGGACTGGTTGGACAAACTCCCATGAGCCCTCGAGGACCCGATGGAGAGTATAAAGCTGGTCCGGACCTAGAGTGTCCTGGTGCCACGTGCACCGATGGACACCCTTGTGCTCGAACATGGTGTTTGTTATGGACAAACTGTGATTAGCACAGAAGTCCAATAACAAAACACCACTCGGGTTCAGATCAGGGAGGCCGCTCTTCCCAATCACGCCCCTCCAGGTGTCACTGTCGTTACCCACATGGGCGTTGAAGTCCCCCAGGAGAACAACGGAGTCCCCGGTTGGTGCATTGTCTAGTACCCCTCCCAGGGACTCCAAGAAGGCCGGGTACTCCGCACTGCTGTTTGGCCCGTAGGCCGACACAACAGTGAGAGACCTGTCCCCGACCCGAAGGCGCAGGGACGCGACCCTCTCGTTCACCGGAGTGAACCCCAACACGAAGGGGCTAAAATAAAGGTTAAATAAAATAAATAAAAGAGGCCCCTGAGACAATCCAGCACAAAACTGCAGGGTGTAAGATGCTGGCAGGGAAAGCATACATGGAGCGGCATAACCGAGTTTTGGGCACAGTGTACAAAAACATCTGTGCAGAGTACGGACCCCGAGGTAAAGCTGGGAAACGCCTCCAAAGGTTGTGGACAATGATCGAGCCAAGATCCTCTGGGACTTCCAGATACAGACTGACAGAATGGTGATCGTGAACCAACCGGACATTGTAGTGGTGGATAAACAACAGAGCAAAGTCGTTGTGATGGACATCGTAGTACCAAATGATGGGAACATCAGGAAAAAGGAACATGAGAAACTAGAGAAATGCCAGGGAGTCAAAGAGCTGGAGAAGGTCTGGAAGATGAAGGTATCAGTGGTGTCCGTAGTCATCGGAGCACTCGGGGCAGTTACCCCCAAATTGGAGGCTACAGCAGATCCCAGGAAAAACATCAGACATCTCAGTCCAGAAAAGTACAGTATTACGAAGAGCAAAGATACTGCGCAGAACCCTCAAGCCCCCAGTCCTCTGGTAGAGGTCCTGAGCATGGAAAAGGGGGGATGAGACCATCCGTGGAGCATGAGGAGGAAATTATATATCAAAAAGCCTCTATTCCTTTAGTTGTCCTTGGTAGTCTTCTGCTCCTTTCTTCCTAGTATGAGCAGAAAGGCTGGCAGAGTCTTGCTTTATTTCTGATTAAGATCATGCATTAGTCCTGATTAAGATCTGGTAGTCATTCCTTCCATTTAATTCTTGTTTAGTCCTGGTTCAGTTCTAGTGTAGTCCTAGTTCAAACCAGCTCACTGGTTACTAAACATGATTGAAATGCGCGGTAAACTGCACACTGCTGCTGATAGATTGCTAATCCTCTGCATGCATATTGGCATCACCCTCGATTTGAAGACGTTAGTTAGATGTCTCATTAATCAGTGACTATTTTTGGCAATGGCATAGCTACAAGCCCGGTACCCCTTGTGACCCCCCCCCCCCCCTTCCCCCCCAACATGTCCCCACCTGCATAACCAGGCTGAGTGTGTGAAATACACCGTTCTGCAGCATTACTGACACAGAGGCTTTTAATTTCACGCACTAGCCATGGGGTACATACATAACAACGCTCCATTCCACACTACACCTTACATTCTCACTGAAAACCTTTACCCTGTCAGTCACTTTTAACCCCATCTAGCCTCATTAAAGTTTTGTCGGGTGCTGCAAAAGTGAAGCGTGTCCGTCTGATTACTCTACAGTGCCCAGAGAGGTACAATGTAAAAACCCAAGAGGTACATCCAGATGCCCATACCTGAAGCACTGAAAACTGCCAAACAAAGGCTCCAAGCATTGGCCAGTTGCCTAAAGGGGTACACAAGATAATGAAGGCAGACGATTAAACTCACGAAAGTGTACCCTCAATGGCAGGTTAATAACACCAAGGCTGGAAACCAAACAGTGCTGCAAAGGCATATGGCAGAAGGAGGCATCACATATCAGCAATGTACAATGGCTGGTGGCTCAAAGAGAAGACCACAGCAACCTTCCTGAACAGAATCCAGTCACCATCACAGTGGCAGACAGGAAAGAGTTTCAGGTATGAAAAACTGGACTGTCTCAGGCCCTGCCATGATCCACTGGCTAAAGAATCTTGCTGCTCTCCATGAGCGTCTGGCAGCACAAATGAACCAGCTGCCAAGGGATGGGACTCACCCTGAATGGCTAAAGGCATACGATCCTCATCCAGAAGGATTCCGCTAAGGGTACAGTTCCATCCAACTATCTCCATAACATGTAAGCTCATGCTACCAGGGGAGCCAAACATAAGCTTCTGGTAGATCGAACAGTTGCAGAGACTGCAGAACTTGTAAGACCAACCTGTGCACTGCCTGGATTGATTACAGGAAAGCCTACGACTCTATGCCACACTAAGACCCGTCATTGCAAACTCCATGAGGTTGTGGAAAACCACCCTTGAGGCCAATGTCAAGCCACTTGCATAAGTGACATCAAATGTGGCATATAACAAGGAGGTGTCTCCACTGCTGTTCTGCATTGGTCTGCACCCCCTCAAATAATAAACACTGGCTGTGGATACTCAGGAATGGGTCCACTATCAGTCACCTCCTCTACATGGATGACATCAAGCTGTATACTAAAAATGAGTGAGGCATCAATTGACAGAATGTTGTTTATCCACCACCACAATGTCTGGTTGGTTCACCATCATCAGAGCAAAGCCGTTGTGGTAGACATTGCAGTACCAAGTGATGTGAACATCAAGAAACTAGAGGTGAAGGCCTGGAAGGTGAAGACATGGTCATCAGAGGACTCAAGACACTCTTCGCCAAACTGGAGTGGCTACAGCAGATCCAGGAAAAACATCAGACATCAGTCCAGAAAAGTGCAGTACTAGGAACAGGAAGGATACTGCACAGCACCCTCAACGAAACTTTGGTACAATAAGCATACTTTAAAGGGGGTATTTTATTTCCGTAGAGTATTAACTGCAAACACACATTTACAAGCTATTTAGAGCACCATGCTGTTCACGAGTCCCTCCCCCCATGCTGAGTCACTCTTTTCAGAGCGCTACCACAACACAATTAGCATGCATACTGCTAACAAAACATGCACACCACACTTGTCATGTTGCTGTGTATAGTTTTGTATCATGATTTTGTATATTTATGGAGACTTGCTGTGTGGGAGCATGGGTAACGTAGTCTTGTGGGCTGAGCATTGCACAGAATCTTACTACTAATCGCAAGGAGGATTTGAATAGTGCCTGGGAAAAACTGCAAAATTACTCAAACATGCATTCTTGATATCTAAAACCTCCTCATGCATTTTTTTTAATGAGGAAACAGCATTATAACATGGTATTAAGCAAACAAAAAAAATCACTTTACATAACACCCACTCTTTAAAGTAACTATCTTTCTTATCTCTCCAGTTTGTAGCCCAGCCTAACTGTCAGCAGCTGCTGGCCTCGCGCTGGTACGATGAGCTCCCCGGCTGGAGGAGGAGGCACTGGGCCGTCAAACTGATAATCTGCATCTTCATCGGCATCCTCTTCCCCCTGCTCTCCCTGCTCTACCTGGTGTCTCCCAAGAGCCGCTACGGCCTCTTCATCCGCAAACCCTTCATCAAGTTTATCTGCCACACAGCCTCCTACCTCACCTTCCTCTTCCTCCTCTTCCTCGCCTCACAGCACATTGCCTCCGCTGACCCCGATTTCCAGGGCCCAGTACCGACCACTGTGGAGTGGATGATACTGCCCTGGGTATTAGGTAGGAAAAAATGTATTCACTGTCAGTTTTGTTTTGGTTCCTAAATTGGTTCATCATAATGATGCCATGATTTTATATGGAGACAGGTGTGTGTGTAAAGCTCTATTGGAGATTCAGATTTTGAAAGAAATACTTCAACAGAAAATCTTCCAGGGTTTCCCATTAATATGGTGGCCCCATAGACTGAAATTCTCCACTGTAGTCTAAAAACTCTGCTATAATACATTGGCTTAACAAAATCATACTTTGTTGCTGACATGAATGTATAATAAGATCTGGAATATGGCATCATGTTGTTTTCAATGGCGACTGCTCATTGGTGTGAAAAGCCAAAAGATCCTTTGTCTTCTTTATTTTTTATTAGGACAGTACATATTAATCAATGCGTCTACAAAAGTACGACATGTTTCCACATAAATATGCCGGAGTTAGGACAATGGATGAAATTTAGCTCCAGTACTAAGTTATCACCAATCAGAGCAATACGTGCTAGAGTGGGATCAGAGTTGGACTAGGCCAAATCATACAAAGCTAACTTTTAGGCATTTTCTAAAAAAAATCTAAAAAGTATGAAAATAGAGAAAAATCCCTATAAAATTTGAACTTTGTGTGAGTTGGGAAGCTGCGCAGGCTTCCGTACCCTCTCCCTAACCCCCTCCCTTCCAAACATTACAATGTTTTTTACTCATGTTGCTTACACAGCTTTCACGGGTTACCTCCTTTTCTGTCAGTTCCTCCCTTTTTACAGTGCTCATGATTCGAGTTATGCTTGCTCACACTAGCTTGTGCCACTGATGCTATAACCGTTCATGCTAGCTTAAGCTCTCTCTCTACACCCGCTCACTATGCTATGTTAATATTTCGACTCCTGTTTGCTCACACTATTCTCGCTCGTGCTGCTCATATTATACCCATTTATGCTAGCTGATGCTACATGCTAGCTTAAGATGTCTCACACTCGTTCACTGTTCTATCTCAATATTTCTACCCCTGCTGACTCATGTCACATCATTCTACATTGGCTGTCATGTCGGCCAGTGTTCCAGCCTATAGCTGCCCTCTGAATGGAATGGTCCATGCGTCTCCACGGTGGACCTGCACCTTCATTATGCCATGACTGGTCCCATCTAAGAGCCAGAGGACTTCCAACGTGTGTCCTCTCTGTGATACGAGCGGCCGGGCCAGCATTCCAGCCTGTAGCTGTCCTCCGAACTTTCCCACACCTCTATTCCAGAGCTCTCTCCAGAGAGTGCCGTCTACCCATCCATCTCTGCAGCATCCAGGCTCTCCTCCACACCCGCCTCCTCCCAGCAACCACAGCACCAAGTGTGCTGCTTCAGGCTGATGAGAAAAGTCTTCCATCTTTCATCCCTCATTCAACCCTCATCTGGCCCTCATCCCTGCTCCAGTGAAGTTCCTAGTTCCTCTGGCCAGGGAGGAGACCGTCGATGTCAATAATTTCTCCACATCACTGTGGACTCTTTCTAGTTCAGCTATCGCTCCTCTCTAAATGCATTCTGGTCAAGCTACTGCTGCTCACTCCTTAGTCATCTCAACTAAATTATTTGTATCATCCCAACAAAAAAGCCCTTATCTCCTGAACCATGCTGTATCCACTGCTTCTCTTCTCTAGTTTCTGCCGCATTTACAAAGGGCAGCCTGCAGCACTCCTGACTCAATTTGGATGATCAGTCTTCAGTTTCTCTCTACCCCAGCCATTCTTGTAGCCCAGAAGGGTCATTCTCATTCATATTACAATAGGCAACATCATCTACAAGGAAATATCTCATTCTCCAGCAAACTCGCAGTTCCTGCAACTCTCTTTAACCTCTTTTCAAACAAATTTGCCATTCAAGCTGCTCCAACTCCAGGTCACTGAAACCTGATTGCCATCTCTCTTCCACCTGCTTTTACAAAATTAAAATGCTTGGCACCTAACTTTTAATTTCCACCTCAATTATGGCTACCATCTTCAACTAGGAGATCCCACCCCCTCAACTTGTATCCACCAAGCTGAAAGCCTTACTTACTGTCTTGTCACACTCGCTATCTTCTTGCATTTCTTCATAAACATTGGCTCCTACTTCGTTTGTTGAACATCTTTACAACCTACAGTTTTTTGCTTCATCACACTATGCCAGTGGACCTTACCGACAAATGCCTGTTCTCCTTGGCTCCAATTTTCTCTGCCACTCCAAATTTGCTACTACTTCTGGTCAATTGAACTCCTCCATCATCCTGAGGTTGTCAAGTCTCACATTAATAAATCTCACTTTTTTATTATTATTTTTTTTACACTTTATTTATTTAGTTTTATGTTATACAAAAATGCATTATGACAAAAGTTATTACCTTAACATGACATAGAACTTGACCGTCCCACATCCCAAAAATCATAATGAAATAAAATGAAACCAAATAATAAGTAAATGAGTAAATAAAAACAAAGATGTACAAAAAAAAAAGTTCAGAATAAATAAACACATTAAATACAGCCCCAGCTTTAAAACAGAAGAACTATAGAATTACAAAATTACTGTACTCAAAATTGTAATGACACAGGGCTTCCATCAAGTTATATCAATTTTTTCTTTTGTACATTTAAGAAAAGGTTGCCGTATTTAAAAAAAAAAAAAAAAAAAAAAGTCCATAAAGTCTTGTTGGTATTCCAGGGGGTAAAGATTCATTTTAACTCCAAGAGAGCCTTCATTGGATGAGGATCTAAGGCAGGGGTGTCCAAACATTTCTCATTAAGGACCACACATATAAACACAGACAAAGCTGAGGGCCGATTGAGGGACATAGACTGGTCATGAATACAGTGAATACTTCAAATATACATTTTTATTACAAGTTAGACTGATCCACTAAACCTTTATTCATGCTTACATCCTCAATGGGACACATTCAAAATTTGAGATGGGCTTGTTAAAGTAGATCAGAAATGTACACTCAAAAGTACACTTTAAGGTAATGAGGGCCAAGGGAAGCTTGAGGGTCAAGAAAAATTTGTCTGAGGGCTGCATTTGGCCCCCGGGCCACAGTTTGGGCATGCCTGATCTAAGGGAAGCCTGACAACGTTCTGAACACTTGAGTCCAGAAAGGGACCAATTTGATACAGCTCCAGATTGTGTGAAAATATATACCTTCTGTTATTTTGCATCGGTCACAACCTTCTCGCTAGTTTGTCTTTTGACCAATGAAATCGATGCACTATTTTACATTGCAACAGGTAATGCCTGTCTTAAATTGATATAGTGCAGACCCGTTTCAAAACTGTGTCCCAGTCTTTAGCTGTTAAGTCTACTCCTAAATCCTGTCCCGCCCTGTTTTTAAAAACATTTAGAGATGTAGTATGTAAAGAGGATAACTAAAGAACTGATATCATCCCTTTAAATTACTTAAAAGTTGTAAACAAATTATCAATGTCTAATTGAGAAGGAAGAGCAGAGAACAGAGTGTACTGCTTCCTAACAAAGTCATGGATCTGTAAGTACTGGAAAAAATGTGTATGTGGGGTATCAAAATCAGGAGCTCTAAGGGAGTGCCACTCATAGCATTTCCTAATCTTTTTCCACATTGGGAAATGCTATGGGTGGCAGACACCCGTTTGTTCTTTGTGAAGAGGTAAGAGTCAGCAGAAAGTGAGGAGTGCACTAGGGCAGCTAACAAGGAGGGACTGCAGGATTATGCTTCCAGAACTCACCATGAATTCCCAGCACCTGGGTCTTCATATGACCAGTGAATAATTGGACAGATATTCGCTGCCCAATAATACAATTGGAAATTTGGGAAGGCTGTACCACCTAATTTTGGTTGTTGTAGACAGACTTTGCTCAAGCATGGCAGCTTTTGATCCCAGACAAAACTGAAGATACTATCAATTTTTTTTAAAGAAAGTGTTGGGAATAAAGATTGGGATGCACTGAAAAAGATAACCGAATGTAGGGAGTACATTCATTTTGATAGTGTTTATTTCACTGACAATTAAAAGATTTAGAGAAGACCAGCTTTTTATACTCTCTCCTTGGTTGTTAACCATTGGGAGAAAATTTTCTTTAATAAGAATATCTGCATTGTTTTTTCTATGAACATCGAGATAAGTGATTTTGTCTCTAGTAAACTTAAAGGGTAATTGATCCAGAGGGTACGTCAGAGTCAGAGTTAAGAGAGAAAATATCACTGTTCTGAAGATTTATTTATATCCTGAGGTACTGCCAAATCTATCAAGAGTTGAAAGGACAGCAGGGATTGAAGTATTCAGATCTGAGATGTAAAGATACTTTTTATTCAAGACCTTCCCGAAACTCTTATTGCCATATCTTGCCTAATTGCAATTGTGAGAGGGTCTAGAGCCAGGGCAAACAATACGATTGACCCACGACAGATGGGGCATACTTCTGAATATAACCTGTTTGTGCAAGGGGGAGCAGTTTAGAATAATGTTATCCAATTTAGAAATTGACAGCCAAAATAGAATTGTATCATTGCATTGTCATTGACATTCAGCAGACATATGGGGCAGTAGGATGTACATTTAGTTGGTTCCTTTCCCTTTTTTTTTTTTTTTTTTTTTTTTTTTTTTTGCAATGAGGGACATAGATGCCATTCTTAATGTCTGGGGAAGGATACCTGCTTCAAGAGACTCATTATACATGTTGAAAGATAAAAATTTGGGTGGAAACCTATCTGGCTCTGAGGACTCTTACCAGATTGTAGGACCTTGATGGCAATTCCCAATCCCTCAATAGTTATTGGAACTTCAATACTATATTTAAATGAGAAAAGAAGCAGTCAAAGTCAGGCTGCATGTTATAGTCAGAGGTGTAAAGAGACCAGTATCTAGCTTGATTTATCTCCAAATTTGTAGTAAAGATGGCGAGACTTGCTTGATGTTGTGAAATATGATGAATTATATATGATGTTTCTTTCTTAGAAATTGACAGCCAAATTTGAATTTTGTCATTGCACTATGTTGACATTCAGCAGAGATATGGGGCGATAGGATGTAAATTTTGTTGGCTCCTTGACCTTTTTTTTCCAATACTTTCCTAATCCCCTGACATTCTAGTTATCAACTGTTAAACTAAAACCTATAGTTGATGACATATACACACGTGAACAAAATTGTTGGTTTTCTTCGGTTAATGAAAGAAAAACTCACAATGGTCACAGAAATAACTTGAATCTGACAAAAGTAATAAATAAATTCTATGGAATTTAACCAAATTTAACCTTCAATGGAATTATTATAAAAAATAAACTCATTAAACAGGCCTGGCCAAAAATGATGGTACCTTTTTGTTGCACAACCTTTTGAGGCAATCACTGCAATCAAACGATTCCTGTAACTGTCAATGAGACTTCTGCACCTCTCAGCAGGTATTTTGGCCCACTCCTCATGAGCAAACTGTTCAAGTTGTCTCAGGTTTGAAGGGTGCCTTTTCCAGACAGCATGTTTCAGCTTCTTCCAAACATGCTCAATTTTAGGTCAAGTTTGGATCAGGGCTCTTAGATCTCCACTTTACAATCGTCAATAGCTATTCTTGGATGTTTTTAGCTGTGTGTTTTGGGTCATTGTCCTGTTGCAAGACCCATGACTTGCAACTGAGACCACGCTTTCTGACACTGGCCAGCACATTTCTCTCTAGAATTCCTTGATAGTCTTGAAATTTCATTGTACCCTGCACAGATTCAAGACACCCTGTGCCAGGTGCAGCAAAGCAGCCCAAGAACATAACAGAGCTTCCTACATGTTTCACAATAAGGACTGTGTTCTTTTCTTGATATGCTTCATTTTTCCGTCTGTGAACATACAGCTGATGTGCCTTGGCAAAAAGTTAAATTTTTGTAGGACATAGGACATTCTCCCAAAATCTTTGGAATTTGCCAAACTACATGTTGACAAGCCATGATAGTTTTTTTGTTTTTTTTTATGATTTGTTTTCAACAATTGTGTCCTCCTTGGTCGTCTCCCATTAAGGCCACTTTGGCTCAAACGACAGGTGGTGCGATCTGACACTGATGTTCCTTGAGCTTCAAGTTTACCTTTAATCTCTTTAGAAGATTTTCTGGGCTCTTTTGTTACCATTCGTATTATCCGTCTCTTTGATTTGTCATCAATTTTCCTCCTGTAGCCACGTCCAGGGAGGTTGGCTACAGTCCCATAGATCTTTAATTTCTGAAAAATGTGTGCTGCAGTCACAGGAACATCAAGCTGCTTGGAGATGGTCTTATAGCCAATGTCGTCAAAAAAGAAAAAGGAAAACGGCGGGAACCTTCCCAGTTGAGTTGGACTGATGATTTTGTCATAAATTTATATAGAAATGAAATAAGTTCATTACCATCATAGCCTTTTTTAAGCACTTATCCTACTTATCCTTGCATATTCATTTGCTCTTTGAGCAGGAATTTAACCCCCTGAACATACAACCATGAAATTTGGAGCACACGTTCTTCAAGTGATGCCAAACAAAAAATATAATTATGGCCACGCCCCCTGACAAACCAGAAGTCGGCCATCTTTGATTAAAAATTCCGAAATGCAAAGTCAGCATTTTCGCTCACGTCGCATTTTGATCAACTCCTCTGAGGGGGCTTCACCGGCAGGGCTGAAAATCACTGTACATCATCTAGATAAGTGGGGCATTAAAAGTTACCCAATTTATTACGATACCTATCACGGTTTGCGTGCAGCAATTTTCAAAAGTCACAATTTGCTCCCGTTTCTGCATGCAAAGTCCAATTGGGCTCAAAGTTGAATCAGTCATAGAACTTTTGAGCCTAAACATCCTCACTGTGAAAGAAACAAAATTTGCGTATACCGAATAACAAATATATTTGTATGTATGACCGAAAATGTAGTTTTCACAAATGTTACAAGATTTCACACAAAATTCAATTGGGTCATCCCAATCAATAAAGTCAACGAGACCTATGTCGTTTTATGCACGGTGTTACCATGGCGATGCGCCAAACTGCCAATGTTATCCTAATTGGAAACCTCCCAATTTTTCCCATTCATGGAACTATATTACTTTCATGGAGTAATGTGAAATTTGGTAACATGACTCTTCATGTCATCCTGATCAAAAAAGTCAATGGGACCCATGTAATATTTTTCACTGGATTGCCATGGCGGTGTGCAAAAGAGGCCATGTTATCCTAATGGGAAAATTTCAGAATTTTCGTGCATTTCATAGTCTCATAAGAACTTATTCGCTTCATTGAGGAATGTGAAATTTGGCACTGTAAGTCAAAGACCAGGGGGCCAAGTTTGTATTTTGCACGGTGTTGCCATGGCGATGCCTGGAAAAACCTATGTTTTTGCATGTTTGTGCATTAGTCCTTCCACTGTGTGTAGACTTTGTTTAGTGAAAAGTACAGCCCAAAGCTGCAATAACACAGACAAAACTGGCGCGTTAGCACCTCCTGTAGGAAGTGCCAGGTCGGCCAAGAGTGAAGCACGGCCTGCAAGGGCTGTTCGATGCCACTTGCGGCTTTAATTAGGCCCGAGCCTGGGACAACATCCCGGCTAGGGACTCATTAAAACCGCGTCCGGAGCATGGAAAATGGCAAAAATCAAGTAGTAAACACGCCCCGACATGGCAGTGAGTGATGTCAAAAATTTGAACTCGACGACCTCTAATTGTCACAAAAGACCCCGAGAAAAAATAACAAAAGACGACTCAGTAGCGCCACCTCAAACTTTGATTTTCATGGGGCCAATGGGAGCCCGACTCGGAAAAAAGTCAACGTAAAAATCTGAAACTCACATCAAAAAATAGAACATGTCGAAACATGACAAACATGATATTATGGCCCCACCCTAAAATGTACAGGAAGTCGGCCATATTGGATCAAACCCGGGAATGACAAAAGGTGCACACCCTTGCATTCAGGACATCTCCTCGCACAGTTTTCATCACAAACACTTCAAATTTGGCCAAATCGCACTAAACCTATATGTGATTAAAGATTATCAATTACATTTTAATTATGACTTTGGGTGTGGTCAGGGTGAATTTCCAACAAAATTGCAATTTTTGGAAAATTTCAATAAAATATTTCTTTCACACATTTTTTGTTGGGAAAATGCTAATACAGGATTTGTGCACATTTGTGAGCCGAATGCAATAATATGCAAATCAAGGCACTCTCTCACAAAATGGTTCTCTAGCGCCCTCTTCAAATTTCATTTTCAAAAATTCGTAGAAGACAATCGGAGAAAGATCAAGGCTAGCTACGTCGCCCGGACCGGCATTACCGGGGTCCCACCCTGGAGCCAGGCCTAGGGTGGGTGCTTGACAGCGAGCGTCTGGTGGCCAGGCTTCTCCCCACGGGGCCCGGACGGGCTCAGCCCGAAGGAGTGACGTGGGGCCGTCCTCAGCCCGAAGGAGTGACGTGGGGCCGTCCTCAGCCCGAAGGAGTGACGTGGGGCCGTCCTCAGCCCGAAGGAGTGACGTGGGGCCGTCCTCAGCCCGAAGGAGTGACGTGGGGCCGTCCTCAGCCCGAAGGAGTGACGTGGGGCCGTCCTCAGCCCGAAGGAGTGACGTGGGGCCGTCCTCATGTGGACCCACCATCCGCAAGAGGATCCGTGTGGGGCTGGTGCATGGAGATCTGGGCGGCGGTTGAAGGCGGGAACCTCGACGACCGGATCTCCGGACATAGAGACTGGCTCTGGGGACATGGAATGTCACCTCGCTGGGGGGGGAAGGAGCCTGAGCTGGTGCAGGAGGTTGAGCGTTACCGACTAGATCGAGATCTAGAACGAGAGGGTCGCGCCTTCGGGTCAGGGACAGGTCTTTCACTGTTTTGTCGGCCTATGGGCCAAACAGCAGTGCGGAGTACCCGGCCTTCTTGGAGTCCCTGGGAGGGGCACTAGACAGTGCACCGACTGGGGACAACGTTGTTCTGCTGGGGGACTTCAACACCCATGAGAGTAATGACAGTGACACCTGGAGGGGCGTGATTGGGAAGAACGGCCTCCCTGATCTGAACCAGAGCGGTGTTTTGTTATTAGACTTCTGTGCTAGTCAGTTTGTCCATAACGAACACCATGTTCGAGCACAAGGGTGTCCATTGGTGCACGTGGCACCAGGACACCCTAGGTTGGAGGTCGATGATCGACTTTGTTGTCGTGTCATCTGATCTCCGGCCGCGTGTCTTGGGCCGTGGACCGGTACCGGTCCGTGGATTAATTGGTACCGGGACACCGGCCATTGAAGAAATAATTATCAAATGGAAGCTACGGCATTCATCTTTCTGAATATGTAAACCATTTACACCACTAATCACCACAATGCTGACAGGAAAGCTGTTTTTACAGAGAAGTCAGAAATGTGGATTTGGACTTCACTTACCATTGAGCGCTCTGGTTCTGTCAAACATCAACATATTCACACAAAGTTGGTCTCATTCGTTCCGTAAAGGTCCAGAGAATATAATCCAGTCTAGAAATTATGTCCACAAAGGAAGTTAGAGCCTCCATGTCCAATCTGCTGCAGGAAAGCGAAATCTGTTCCGTCACTTCTCTGCATTTCTTTTGTCAGTTTCAGGCATAATAAACTTCTGACAGCGCCAACTTTGTTCCTCAGCGCAAAACAAACTTGTTAGCTTGTGATTGACACCAAAGTTGGCCAATAAGGTGGGGGCTGTGGGTTACTGGAGCCGCGGACAGTGAATGAGAGCTACAGATGACTGAAAGCGTATGCCCCACTCTCCCCCTTGTAGAATAAAGCTGTTAGATTACAAACGTTTAGTGATGTTTTCCTCTTAAAGCCCATGAATCTGCGGAACACGCTGATGCCTGACATGCAGTGGTTTACTGTAAACAGACGGAGTTTGCTGCGCGCATAAAAAGACAAGACTGGATATAAAGAGCTGCGTGTAAAATTACGCGCGCGTATTGTGTAATTTTACGCAGCAGTTTTGCTACGTCCCGGCGAGGGACTCATTAAAACCGCGTCCAGAGCATGGAAAATGGCAAAAATCAAGTAGTAAACACACCCCAACATGCCAGTGAGTGGTGTCAAAAATTATAACGAAAGACGACTCGGTAGCGCCCCCTCAAACTTTGATTTTCATGGGGCCAATGGGAGCCCGACTCGGAAAAAAGTCAACGTAAAAATCTGAAACTCACATCAAAAAATAGAACATGTCAGGACATGACAAAAATGATATTATGGCCCCACCCTAAAATGTACAGGAAGTCAGCCATATTGGATCAAACCCGGGAATGACAAAAGTGCACACCCTCACATTCGGGACATTTCCTCGCACAGTTTTCATCACAAACACTTCAAATTTGGCCAAATCCCACTAAACCCATGTGTGATTAAAGATGATCAATTACATTTTGATTTTGACTTTTGGTGTGGTCAGGGTTCAACAAATTGCAATTTTTGGAATATTTCAAAAAAATATTTCTTTCACACATGTTTTGTTAGGAAAATGCTAATACAGCGTTTATGCACATTTGAGAGCTGAACGCAATGATATGCAAATTGTCACTATTTCACAAAATGGTTCTCTAGCGCCCTCTTCAAATTTCATTTTCAATAATTCGTAGAAAACAATCGATTTGTCGTAGACTTGTGAAAAAATTCACAGGGGCCTTATTTGTGATGAGGCACAATGTGAGCAAGTCACATGACTGTAGCTGTTATGGTTTAGGAGAAAAATAATGGGTGGAAAATGCGTTTCCATTATTATTTTGGTGGCCGGATTGAAGCCACTTTTGACCCCCTAATGAAAAGTCAATTTTATTGGACCCAAAATTCAAGGTTGGTGAAAAATTTATTTTATTTCGATAGTCAAAAAAAATAATGTTTCAAAACGACTCTTTAGTGCCACCTCAAAATTTGAAATACATTACGGCAATGAGAGACCTTTTTCATTGTAGACAAATTAAATTTGGTACAAACATAGAACATGTCAAGACAAGTAAAAACTTGTATTATGACCCCACCCTAAACCCTACAGGAAGTCAGCCATTGTGGGCGGAACCCCATTTTTTCACAATTTTAAATCTCACATTTGGATTTTTTACGTCATGGATTTTCATTCAAGAAACATGCAAATTGGTGAAAATGAACTTGCCCCATGTGGGATTATAGGGAACTGTCTTGGATTTTTCTACATCATAAAATGTGGGTGTGGCCAGCAATCAAAGAAAAAACAATATTTTGAAGTGTTAAAGTGCGCATAACTCACACATGCAGTGTCCTGTTTCCCAGCATTAATATACATTTTGTTTAAAATCTTGATAAGCACGAAATGATATACAATTTACATATGTCAGAATTTTTTTTTGTTCCACAGCGCCCCCTTTAACTTTTGAATTGGACCAAAAAAATTACTTTGACAAACATTTGAAATTCGGCATGGACATTTGTCTTGGCAAACTGAACAAAAAAGCCAATGAGAACATACCTCTATCTGCAACTATGTTACCGTGGTAACATAATACATCTCATTGAAATATACGGGGTTCAGAGTACTGCACTTTGTTGTAGACTAAATAGATGCTCTACACCAGGGGTCACCAACCTTTTTTAACCTGAGAGCTACTTTATGGGCACTGAGTCATACGAAGGGCTACTAGTTTGAGACGTTCTTCTGAAATAACACATTTTCTCATTTTGCCTTTAGTTATACATTAGTAATAATGATAAATGATAATCTTATATGTGAAGACACTGATCACGTTGCAAGACACTGATTACATTAATAAATTCTCAAAATAATTATCAGCAATGAGGGAAACCGATATCAGTATTCAGCAGTTTAACTTTACTAATCTTAGTAATTGTTAAATTTCCAGATGAAAAGTGTCCCTTTTTCACTACCCATTGACAAACATTTTTAACAAAACATAAATAATATACATTGCACCATGTTTCATAAAGTTATCAATTATGTAATGTAAAGAAAAATAAGCTTACATATTTTTAAATAAATCTTAGTTGCGTAGTGTGACTTTTTCACCCGTGTCGTGAAAAAAAGATTGTTTACCAAAAGCTGCTTTTAACTCTGGGTTTGTTCTGCCCATAGTATGCATCCCCGTGGGGAGTGAGCGTCCCCATGGGTAGTTAGTGTGGAGCTTTGTGAGACGTAGTGAAGTGTCCCTCCACATTGTGCCGCTTTGCCGTCACCACA
Source organism: Periophthalmus magnuspinnatus (assembly GCF_009829125.3). Lineage (NCBI taxonomy): Eukaryota > Metazoa > Chordata > Actinopteri > Gobiiformes > Gobiidae > Periophthalmus > Periophthalmus magnuspinnatus. The sequence continues at coordinate 21,068,364 of NC_047138.1, read as the reverse complement.
GTCGCTCCGCAGATGAGATACTCGCAGGTTTCTTTTACAGTCTTAAATCGTTGTGAAAGTGATCTCTTTATTTTCTACCACGTATTGGAGTAAGAAACTGCATTCAGCCTGTTGTGGAATTTCTAATGGTCAAAAAGTCTTAAAGATATAAAATATAAACAGAAGTTGTCTTGAATCAAAGGTCTGGTTTATTGAATCAATTGTGCGCCCTCAGCTGACAAATGTAAAAAATACAGAGTATTTATACCACCAAAACAATCTTGCCAGTTTGGTCTAATCGAAGTGGCTTTGACGCCAGACACAAAAGACATAACAACATAACAGATAGTATTATGAAGGTTAGGTCAAAATGATCCATAATAATACAAATAAAGATTTATGCTAAATAATGCCATAACAAGCCCATCCTCACAGCGCTCGTGAGCGGAGCACTGGTTTTGTCATGCGCACAATACTGACATTTGAAGTGAGTAGGTCAAAGTTCACCTTAACTTATCTAAACTTCACGTATAATGAACATATGTTTAAGATATGGTCATTTTTAAATCTATATAAACTCAAGTGTGATTAAAAAAAATAGCAACAGAATAAAATTTAATTTTAGCTGCAGCTCATTAGTGAGTTGTGCTATTTTTAGAACCGGTCTGCGGGCGACTCATGTGGGGCTTGGGGGCGACATGGTGCCCGTGGGCACAGTGTTGGTGACCCCTGCTCTACACTAACCCAACTATGGCCTAACATTCAAGATTGCCAAAAAATGTTGTATTTTCATGTGCAAAAAAATTCACATATCAAAAAGACTCAATAGCGCCACCTCAAAAATCAAAATACATTTACGGCAATGAGAGACCTTTTTCATTGTAGACAAATGAAATTTGGTACAAACATAGAACATGTCAAGACAAGTAAGAAAAAATATTATGACCCCACCCTAAACCCTACAGGAAGTCGCCCATTGTGGGCGGAACCCCATTTTTTTTTCAAAATTTTAACTTGCATTTGGATTTTTTACGCCATGGATTTTCATTCAAGAAACTTGCAAAATGGTCACAATTAACTAGACTCATGTGGGATTATAGGCTATTCTCTTGGATTTTTTAAAGTTATAAAATGTGGGTGTGGCCAGCCTGCAAAGAAAAAAGACGTTTTTTGAAGTATTTAATGGCCCGTAACTCAAACATGCAGTGTCCTATTTTCCAGCATTAATATGTTTTGTAAAAAATCTTATTTTGAGTGCATAGATATGCAATTTACATATGTCAAATATTACATTGCTCCACAGCGCCCCCTTGAAATCTTCATACTGAACAAAAAAGCCAAAGAAGACATATCTCTATTTCCAACCGTGCAGGCGTGACAATGTCATAAATGGTCTCATTGGAATGAATGGGGTAGTATTACTAAGTCGCTGATTTTGGGGGGAGGGGCGATGTAAGCAGGAATGAAAGGCAGGATGTCCGCGGTGGCGTGTACCCCACGGTCGCAAGGGGTGGTGAGGGCCTTTATCACTGCTTGCAGTTTTAATTATTAGGCCCAAGCCTGGGACAACGTCCTGGCAAGGGAGTCATTAAAACTGTGTCCGGAACATGGAAAATTGCAAAAATTAAGAAGTAAACACGCCCCGACATGCCAGTGAGTGGTGTCAGTCGGCCATATTGGATCAAACCCGGGAATGACAAAAGTGCACACCCTCGCATTCGGGACATTTTCTCGCACAGTTTTCATCACAAACACTTCAAATTTGGCCAGATCTAACTAAACTCATGTGTGATTAAAGATTATCAATTACATTTTGAATATGACTTTGGGTGTGGTCAGGGTGAATTTTCTACAATCGCAATTTTTTGAATATTTCAATAAAATATTTGTCTTTCACACATTTTTTTTGTTGGGAAAACGCTAATACAGCGTTTATGCACATTTGTGAGCTAAACACAATGATATGCAAATCAAGGCACTCTCTCTCAAAATGGTTCTCTAGCGCCCTCTTCAAATTTAATTTTCAAAAATTTTTAGAAGACAATCTATTTGTCGTGGACTTATGAAAAAGTTCACAGGGGCCTTATTTGTGATGGGGCACAATGTGCGAAAGTCACATGATTGTAGCTGTTATGGTTTAGGAGAAAAATAATGGGTGGGAAAAAAAAATCCATTATTATACGCGCCACTTTGAGGGCACTTTTCATCCCCTCAAAGTTAAAGTCAAATTTATTACACCCAAAATTCAAGTTTGGTGAAAAATTAATTATTTTGATGTTCAAAAAAATTACTCTTTCAAAACGACTCAATAGTGCCACCTCAAAATTCAAAATACATCATGGCAATGAGAGATCTTTTTTATCGTAGACAAATGAAATTTGATACAAACATAGAACATGTCAAGACAAGTAAAAAATTATATTATGTCCCCATCTTAAACCATTCAGGAAGTCGGCCATTGTGGGTGGAACCCAATTTTTTCAAAATTTGAATTTTTTACACTGTAAATTTTCATTCAAGAAACTTGCAAATTGGAGAAAATGAACTAGTCCGATTTGGTATTATAAGCAGTTGTTTTAATATTTTCAAAATTATGAAATATGGGTGTGGCCAGCCTGCAAATAAAAAAGCTTTATTTTAATATTGCGTGTAACTCAGACATGCAGTGTCTTTTTTCCCGGCATTAATATACATTTTGTTCAAAATGTTAATCTGAATGCAATGATATATACAATTTACATAGGTCAGACATTACATTGCTCCCCAGCACCCCCTTGAACTATTGAATGGGACTCAAAAAAATTACTGTGGCATGGACGTCCCTATTGCCATACTGAACAGAAAAGTTTAGATGAGAACATCTAAACCTCTATTTGACAAGGTGTTGCCATGGCAATGTCCGACATTTGTCATTGAAATACTGCAATGAAAATAATTTGTCTCATACTGAACAAAAACGTCAATGAAGACACATCTCTATTTCCAACCGTGCATGCGTGAAAATGTCATAAATGCTCACCTTAGAATGAATGGAGTAGTATTATTTAGACACTGATTTTGGGGGAAGAGGCAATGTAAAGTGGGGTCGAAAAGCAGGATCTTCGCGGTGGTATGTACCCCGCGGTCTCAAGGGGTGGCCAGGGCCTTTATTACTGCTTGCAGTTTTAATTTTTTTTTATTTTTTTTTCATGTATTCTGCTCTTTGAGCAGGAATTTGACCCTCATTTTGACCATCATCTAGACAAGTGGGGCATCATAACTTATCCAATTTATGATGATGCCCTGTCTTGGTTTGCATGTGGCGAAGCCGCAAAATTCCATCGGAATTTTAAAAAATTTCAAAAGTCAAAATTTGCTCCTGTTTTTGCACACAAAGATAGATTGGGCTCAAATTCGAATCACTTTTAAAACCTTCATGCCTAATTCTACTGTTAGTGAAAGAAACAAATTTGCTGTGATAGCACCCCCTACAGAATAACCAATAAATTTGTATGGAGGGCCTGAAAATTTAGTTTTCCCAAATGTTACGAAAAAATATTAGATTCATAGAATGTCAAATTTGACTCCATGACATTTCATGTCATCCTAATCAAAAAAGTTAATCAGACCCATGTCATAACTTTCACTGGGTTGCCATGGCGATGCTCGAAAAAGCCCATGTTACCCTAATGGGAAAATTTTCAAATTTTTGTACATTTCAAAGTCTTATAACAACTTATCCGCTTCATTGAGGAATGTGAAATTTGGTACAATGACTCTCCAGGTCATTCCCATCACAAAAGTCCCAGGGGCCAACATTGTATTTTGCACGGAGTTGCCATGGTGATACCTAGAAAAACTCATGTTTTTTCATTTTGTGCATGAGCGCTTCCAAAGTCTTTTGACTTTGTTTGATGACAAGTGCAGCCCAAAGCCGCAATAAAACAGTGGCAAGTGGTGCATCAGCGCCACCCTTAGGGAGTGCCGGGTTGGCTGAGTGCGAAGCACGGTCTGCGAGGGCCGTTTGATGCCGCTTGTGGCTTTGATTTTTTTTTTTTTTTTTTTTTTTTTTTTTTTTTTTTTTTTTTTTTTTTATGTATTTCTTCTGCTCTATGAGCAGGAATTTGACCCCCTTAACATATTCAGAAACTCACCAAATTTACTCAAAATTCAGGTCTGGCAACAAATTTATTTTTTTTGTATGTTGCATAAATGGTCATAAAAAATGGCACGACAGCGCCCCCTGCAAAAGTCAAAATACGTTTCATCAATGGGAGATGTCCTGACGTTAACTTTGTCACAGAGCTACTAAATTCGGTACACGCATTCATCAAGTGATGCGAAACAGATGCCACATACTAATCACAAATAAGTCAATAAGACCCATGTTGTTTTTATTGCACCGTGTTCCCATTCTGATGCATGAAAGCATCAATGATATCCTAATAGGACTGATCCCAAAATTTCCCATTCATGAGAAAAATATTAGTCTCATAGATTAATGTGAAATTTAAGGATGAAAATGGTCAGCTCTGTGACTGTTGTTAATTTTGGATGCTACTACTTTTATTCAGAAGCACAACATAAATAACTGTATTATGTCATAACTTTAGAATTATTTACTGCAAATGATTAAACCCAATTATGAAATTAAGCAAACTTTCAAGATTATTTAAGTAAACTGCCTAAAAGGCTGAAAGTATGTTTACATGGTGTTTTACATTCATGTAATAGTATTAAACAATATTTAATACTTTATTTAATTTAAATATGGCAAAAACAATGACAATAATAAATCTAGTTAATATGCAAGTCGTCCCTCCAGATAGCCAGTGTCCACCAGCAATCTCACCAGAAATGAAGTGGCTTGGATGAGTGGCCAAATGTCATTAGGGCTGGGCAATATGTTATATATGCATCCCCCTCAGAAAAAGCTGTTTGCCCAATACTTCCATGTTGATATTGTGCAGACCCATACAGATATTGTTCAGATTCAGACTGTTGAAATCTGAATCTGAACCTAAGTAAACTTGATGGCTATTTGATTTTGTTACATTTTGCTCCATTGATGCTTTATCCTTGAAGTATTCACTTATTTCTTAACTATGTAAACCAAGTATTTATATGACAAAAAGAGGCAGAATATATGCACCATTATTCCATTCCCATTGGCAGATTAATCAATCAAGCACCAATGCTGCACAACCAAAAGTTTAGTGTCAGTGTTTAAAACTCCCACATGTGCGGCTACGTCATGGGAAGTGAGGTGCAGTGTAAAGAATGTGTGGCGTGCAATACCTCAGCTAAAGATGGACTGGTCTCACCCTGTACACCAGGTGGCCTTCACCTTCCGTGTTGACTCTTTGCACTACTTTGTGCATGTCTCTGCCATGACATTTTATGACCAACCTTTATTCTGTGGTCTGCTATACACTAAGTTCACTTGGAACAGAAGAGACTTTGACTGGTCAGTAGGATCAGCTCTGTATTGGGCTGCCTGCTGGACTCCAGAGGAGATGGACAAGAAAAATAATGTACAAAGCCCTCGCCCACTACAAGAGACCTGGTGATGCTGCTGGAGGTACCATATTATGAACTTTTAAACCAAATAGGACTAATGAAACATGTTGACCCAACCATGATAAACCCCAATATCTGTCTTTTGTCATAAAACATCACATTAATCCAAGGTGTGTGGTGTTCTAAACTTTTCTCCCCTCAAAGGCAGTATTAATCCAAAGCACTAGTGCAGAAAAAAAGTCATTCTAATTAAACTTTATACATTATATAAAGATGTGCCAAAACATTGTTTTTACATAACGTCTATATTTTACAGCTAAGTAATTCACAGAAATGTTTTACGTACATTTTCTATTAAATAGAAATGAGTTTCATTTCAAAGATTTTATCTTTTCAACTCATTGACAAAGACCATTTACAGTGTTAATCCATACAACTGTATTGTTCTAAAATTGAGAACTTAAAAATGAAACCAATGAAAAAAAAAAAAATTAAACTTATTACAATTGTGACACAGAAGAACGCATTTCTTTCACAGTTCAGTCTTTACAGATGATAACATAGCATGTTGTTACCGCAAATCAAAACATTACCATCATCTATCACAAAATAACTACAGTGCATATTATGCAAAAGCAATGATCAATGCATGAGCAGAATTTAGCCATGTAAAATCTATATTATATAAATATATTATCTATATTATATAAATCATATATAAAATCTATATTCAGCTATATTCTATTCAAATTATTTTTGTAAAGCTCAAAATCACAGCAGCTGTCACCTCTTAGGGTTAAACATGAGAATTGATTTAACCAACAAAAAGTTAGAAAATTAAAGAGAAACAAACAAGCAAATTAATCGACAGAAAACAAGCAAATGGACAACTGCCCTAGAGCGCCCCCTGTCCTTAGACCCTCCTTCTTGGCAAGGAAAAACAAAAAAAAAAACCCAGTGGGAAAAAGAGAAACCTCGAGGAGAACCACAGTGAAGGAGAGATCCACTCCCATGGACGGACAGATTACATATGTGTCCAGGACTAATGTGCATCCATTTACAGATGGAGTTCAGGTTTGTAGGGCTTAATATGACATTACATAGATTTTTCGAAAGCTCTCCACTTTCCCCACATCACCGTGGGGTCAATGGTGTCGGGGTCGCCCATTGACTTCCATTCATTTTAGCAGTAATAAACAGGTCCTGCATCCTTTTGTTTTTTTTGTTTTGTTTTTTTCTTAAACGAGGTTATTGGTATAATTTTACCTCTTATGACAGCTTTTGGTGTGTCCCAGTGTATTGGAGGTGAGCCTTCTGCATTATCATTTATATCGAGAACCCCTTTATTTCCTTTTTCATTTCTTTCTTAAAGTTTATATCTTTGAGCAGGTATGAATTTAATTTCCAAGCAGTGAATTTGGGACTCAAATTTAAATTGACCAACAGATACAAAGGTGCATGATCACTCACTTCTATTGTTCCCATCTAACACGTTTGTAACTTTTGGAAAAGATAAAGACAAAATTCAAAGTAATCAATTCTGATATAAAGTGAATGTGGAGCTGAATAGTGAGAGTGGTCACGCCTTGTGGGAAAAAGGTCTCTCCAAATATCAATCAGACCAACCTCCTCAAAAAGAGAGGAGACCTTATATAAGGTGTTTGATTCAGGTACCTTTCTGTTAGAGCTATCCAGTTCTGGTTGTAGATGGATGTTTAGGTCCCCACCACATATTAGAAACCCTTGCATTACTGTTACTGTACCATTAATATTTGTTTTAAATAAGCTGAAGTCGCTCCCAGGTGGTGCATAAACATTCATGAATATGACCGGATTGCCCCATACTAAGACAAATCTCTCTTTATCTTTATCTAAGTTTAGCTTTTTTGAAATAAGAATCATCACCCCTCGTCTACGGCCAGACTTATATGAAGAGGAAAACATGTTTGTGAATCCCTTTCTCTTTAGTTTCTCATGTCCAGTATTATTTGAGTTACTTGTAAATACACCACCTGTGCCTGTTCTTTCTTCATTTTAGTAAAAATTCTCCTTGTCAGCCCATTTACGTTAAATGAAACACATTCTATACATCCGCTACTCATTGCTTAACCTATCAATGTAGTATAAAATATCAAAACATAAAAGTAGGTGGTCCCTTGACGAACAAGAACATGGAACAAAGAACAAAGTAAAAGAAAATAACAAATACGAATAAAATAAATTGTGACTCCAGGGTAGGGGTCTTTCCTATCTGACCCTGTAAGTTGTTGTGCATAACTTCTACCAGCAGGGGATGAGGGCCCCTTGGACTGTTCAGTGTGTCTATTCCTTCAATAATAGTCTCTCCTCTTTTCCCTTACTAAATGATGAAATACAAGTGGATAAGTGGAAAGTGGCTTATTAACGCTTACCAAATGATTTGTTGTAAACCTTGTGTAATCTCACTGTTCCTTGGAGGCGGAGGACGTACATCTTCTGAAGGCCTGGAGTTTCTCTCGGATGCCTCTTTCCTAATGCTCCTCGGAATCCTGCTGCGTCTGCAACCCCGCCACTTTCTACACTGTCCGCAGTAGCTACTCCATCAGGCTCTCCTTAGGTGTAATCTTCGTGACCGGGAATCCCCTGGTCTGCCGTCGCCTCCTCCACCATCTGATAAAGCACTGTCCCATCTCGATAAAATATCCTCAGTTTAGTAGGGAGTTTGAAATTAGATATTTTGTTTTTTACATACTCGTCTGGCTTCAGCATAGTCTCTGCATTTCTGCAGGATACTTGGGGGATAAAACTTCCTTTTTGGTTGTGAAGCAAGCAAATCTTATTTTTATTGAGTGGGGTTTATCTTTGCCGTTACTATTATCATTCATCATGATATTATCCTGATCTGTGCAGGCTTCATCTGGACGGAGATCAAGCAGATGTGGGACAGTGGCTTTGAGGACTACGTGGACGACTGGTGGAACCTCATGGACTTCATCATGAATTCTCTGTATCTAGCAACAATCTCACTCAAGATCGTGGCCTATGCAAAGGTGGGAGGGGGTCCCCCCATGGGACATTTTATAAACATGCAAGTAGGAATGCATTGATACTGATACTAGTATTGGGTATCAACCCTATACCAGGTACCAGTCCTCATACTGGTCAGTGGGCTGCTGGTACCCAGAACCGATAGCACTGCAACTACGTCTTATTTGACGCTCACAACTCAACTCTGAAAAACATTGCTCTGAGAGCACCGCTCTGAGCGCACCGTTCTGCTCAGAGAAGTAGCATCCTAATGTTGCTAAATGGTGCTGGTGATAGTTTGCTTGTGCATGCATTGTAACTTATTGTACTTGACAAAAAAATTTAGCGACTGAATAGAGCTTTAAGAAGAGCATCAGAATCAGAAGACTTTTATTGCCATAGTCTGTGAACACAGTTCACAAACTAGGAACTTGCTTCGGTGAAAAAGTGCAACATAAACACACTGAATAAATACAAATACAAATAAGGGCATGCACAAAGTTAAAAAGATATGCTTAAAAAATCAAATGAAATACTTAAAGGGAGAAAATATATACAACAGCATGTCTATATTGGTGAAAGTGTGGCCGTGGTAAAAGTAAGACAACACTCAGTGTTGTGCTAACAGTGGCTTGTTAGCAGTTAGCATGGAGTTTGACTCAAGACTCATTGACTCAATGGGGTAATGAGCGCTTCACTCTGCCTTTGTCAACAAACACACTTCTGGTATCGAACACTATCCAAGCACCCATGCCACGGGCATGGGCCATATTTATCACTGCTAAAAAGAATGGCAGTCAATGGGAGGTCAATAGGCGACCCCGACGCCATGGCGAATGACGGATGCGTGAGTGCCCGTCATTCGCAATTAACGCCACGTGGGGAAGGTTGAGAGCTTTGAAAAAATTTATGTCGTTGTAATGTTATCGCATACATTGTTTTTGCTAAAATTATTATTTTTATTTATTTATTCCTTCTCCTGGTCTTTGAGTAGAAATTTGACCCCCCCCACTGCATCACGCTGTCAACTATGGCATCACTTGACAAACGTGTGTACCGAATTTCGTGGCTCTATGGCAAACAAAAAATATTATTATGGTCACGCCCCCTGACACACTGGAAGTCAGTCATCTGGGATTGAAAATTCCAAAATGCAATTTCTGCTGACGTCGCATTTTAATCAACTCATCTGAGGGGGCTTCACCGGCAGTGCTGAAAATCACTGTACATCATCTAGACAAGTGGGGCATCAAACATTGTGCCATAATAATAAATTAATAACTTGTCGAACCTGTTTACTGAATTTCGTGGCCCCTGGTAGTGTCACCCATGGTCAACATGTCCAGGGGGACGGGTCAGAGTAAGAGCGGTTCAGAAGCCTTTCATGATGAGTAAATGACCAAGGCCAGTTACGTCACCTGAACTGGCGTTACTGGGGCGCACCCCTTGGAGCTAGGCCTGGGGTGGGGTCTGGCCAGGCTCAGCCCAAAGGAATGACATGGGGCCATCTTCCCGTGAACCCACCACCTGCGGGAAGGCCATGGAAGGCTGGTGCAAGGAGATCTGGGCGGCAGTCGAAAGGGCGGGGGCCTCGGCGACCGGATCTCTGGACACAAAGACTAGCTCTGGGAACACAGAATGTCACCTCACTGGGGTGGAAGGAGGCTGAGATTGTGGATGGAGGTTGAGAGTTACTGGCACACCTTGGGCTCTGGAACCCAACTCCTTGAGAGGGGTGGACTCTGCATTTCTCTGGCATTGCCTGCAGGGAGAGGCGGCAAGCTGGTGTGGGCTTGTGTATTGCCCCACAGCTCAGTCGCCTCATGTTGGAGTTCACCCCGGTGAATGAGAGGGTCCCTGCGCCTTTGGGTCGGGGACAAGTCTCGTACTGTTGTGGCGGCCTATGGGCAAAACAGCAGTGCAGAGTACCCAGCCTTCTTGGAGTCCCTGGGAGGGGTACTAGACAGTGCACCTACTGGGGACTCCATTGTTCTCCTGGGGGACTTCAATGCCCATGTGGGTAATGACAATGACATTTGGAGGGGCGTGATCGGGAAGAACGGCCTCCCTTATCTGAACCCGAGTGGTTTTCTATTATTAGACTTCTGTACTAGCCATAGTTTGTCCATAATGAACAACATGTTCGAGCACAAGGGTGTCCATCAGTGCACGTGGCTCCAAGACATCCTAGGTCGGAGGGCAATGATCGACTTTGTTGTCACGGCTGCGTGTCTTCGACACTTGAGTGAAGAGAGGGCAAAGCTGTCAACCAATCACCACCTGGTGGGGAGTTGGATACACTGGTGGAAGAGGAGGAGGAAGTCAGACAGACCTGGCATGCCTGAGCGTATCGTGAGGGTTTGCTGACAGAGCCCTCTCTCAGAGGGGTCTTCAACTTGCGCCTCTGGGAGAGTTTTCCCAGAGGTGCTGGGGACATGGATTCCGAGTGGGCCATGTTCTCCACCTCTATTGTTGGCGCGACCGCTTGTAGCTGTGGTCATTAGGTCTGCGGTGCTTGTCATGGCGGCAACCCAGGAACCCGGAGGTGGACACTGTAAGTAAGGGATGCTGTCAGGCTGAAGGAGTCCTATTAAGCCTTGTTGACTTGTGGGACTCCTGAGGCAGCTGACGAGTACCGGCTGGCCGTGACACGTGCTGTCACGGTGGCAAAAACTCTGGGTTGGGAGGAGTTTAGGGAGGCCATGGAGGAGGACTATCAGACGACCTCAAAGAAATTCTAACAAACCGTCCGACACCAGTGTTTACAGTGCGGGCGCAGAGCTGCTGACCTCACCTGGGGATGTTTTCGGATGGTGGACAGAATACATTGAGGATCTCCTCAATCCAACCATCACGTCTTCTGAGGAGGAGGCAGCGATTGGGGACCCGGAGGCGGACTCGTCACCCTGGCTATAGTCACTGAGGTGGTTGGCAAGCTCCTCGGTGGCAAGGCTCTGGGGGTGGATCCGTCCTGAGTACCTTAAGTCTCTGGATGTTGTGGGGCTGTCTTGGCTGACACATCTCTGCAACATTGTGATGGTACCCCTGAACTGGCGGACCGGGGTAGTGGTCCCTTTGTTTAAGAAGGGGGACCGGAGGGTGTGTTCCAATTACAGGGGAATCACACTCCTCAGCCTTCCCGGTAAGGTCTATTCCAGGTTGCTGGAGAGGATAATCTTGTCCGATAGTCGAACCTCGGAATCGGTAGGAGGTTTGTAAGGCTTAGCTTTGTGCTTGCTGGTAAAGCCATGGTTTTAAATGGTGAGGGAAGGGAGCTTGAGGTTGAGTCGCTTGTGTCCGGAACTTTTTGTGTTGGTTTTGAGATGGAGACCGTGACCTTGCCTGTGGGCCTTTGTGGACTGGTCTGGAGAAAGCATTCATCCATGTCCCTCGTGGTGTCCTTTGGCGGGTGCTTCGAGACTTTGGGTCCGGGGCTCTTTGCTACGGGCTGTCCGGTTCCTGTATGACCAGAGCAGGAGCTGTTCTCGCATTGCCAGCAGTAAGTCAGACCTGTTCCCGGTGCATGTTGGACTCCGCCAGGGCTGCCCTTTGTCACCGGTTCTGTTCATTGTATTTATGGACAGAATTTCTAGATGCAGTCAGGGGCTGGAGAGGCTCTTGTTCGGGAACCACAGGATTTCATTGCTGCTGTTTGCGGATGATGTTGTCCTGATGGTTTCTTCAAGACAGGACCTGCAGCAGGCACTAGAGCAGTTTACAGCTGAGTGTGAAGCGGCTGGGTTGAGAATCAGCTCCTCCAAATCCGAGGCCATGGTTCTCGACCGGAAAAAGGTGGCTTTTCCTCTCCAGGTGGGTGGGGAGTCTCTGCCTCAAGTCTTGTTCAGGAGTCAAGGATGGATTGTGTGATTGACAGGTGGATTGATGCAGGAGCTGAGTCAAAAACCAATGTTCCTACCCTCACCTATGGTTATGAGCTCTGGGTAATGACTGAATGGACAAGATCACAGATACAAGTGGCCGAAATGGGTTTCCTCCGCAGGGTGGCTGGGTGCTCCCTTAGAGATAGGGTGAGGAGCTCTGTCATACGGGAGCTCGGAGTAGAGCCGCTGCTCGTATAGGTGGAGAGTAGCCAGCTGAGGTTGCTCAGACATCTGCTCATGATACCTCCCGGACAGCTCCTGGGGCTCCTGGGGATGGCTGGGGAGGTGTTCTGGGCATGTCCCACCAGGAGGAGGCCCCGGGGAAAACCCTGGACACGCTGGAGGGACTATCTCTCTCAGCTGGCCTGGGAATGCCTTGGGATCCCACCAGAGGAGCTAGAAGATGTGTCTGGGGTGAGGGAAGTCTGGGAGTCCCTGCTTCAACTGCTGCCCCCGCGACCTGGCTCTGGGCAAGCGGAAGAAAGTGGATGGATGGAAAACAATTTGTACAGTGAGTTTTGCATATTCATGATTTGCTACTTGTTACAGGCTAAATCTGTAATGTAACACAATGACAGGGGGATGAATACTTTTGTGTGACAGTGTAACGCAAAAGTTTTCATCCCCCTGGAACTTTTTCAAATTTTGTCAAGTCGCAACCACAAATTTCAATACATTTTCTCAGCATTTTATGCATGCATGCATCTATCCATCCATCCATCCTCCAAGGGTAGTCTCATCCCCTCTTTCCTTGCTTGGACCTCTACCAGACACCTGGAAGCTTGAGGGTTCTGCGCAGTATCTTTGCTGTTCCTAGTATTGCACTTTTCTGGACTGAGATGTCTGATGTTTCTCGTGGGATCCTGCTGTAGCCACTCCTCCAGTTTGGGGGTCACTGCCCCGAATGCTCCGATGACCATGGGTACCACTGATATTTTCACCTTCCAGGCCTTCGCCAGCTCTTCTTTGAGCCCCTGGTATTTCTGTAGTTTTTTATGTTCCCTTTTCCTAATGTTCCCATTGGATCTTGGCTTGATTATTCTCCACTACGTTTGGAGGTGTTTCCCACCTTGACCTGATCAAGGTCCCGGTATCTTAAAATACAGCTATACTGCCTAAAGCCCGATGAAGGTTAAAATGGTTAAAGATAAGCAGAAAGCGCCATGGAGGATCGATAACTCGGTCAGGGCACAGAAAAGGGAGTGCCGGAGGACCGAACGTGAATGGCGCAAGTCAAAGCACCTGGTTCAATATGAGATTTACAGAGAAAAGATGCACATGTACAACCACAGTTTATGTAGAACAAGGGAGAGGTATTTTTCTGACATTATTGGAAGTTATAGTAACAACTCTTGTGTCCTGTTTGCAATAGTAAACAGATTAACAAACCCCTCAGCTCTGCTGCTGTTGGAACTCATTTCCACATCTAAGTGCAATGAGTTTGCAGTATTCTTTAATGACAAGGTTCAGAGCATTAAAAATGCCATCAATTCCACAACGCAGATAACAACCCAGCACCACCTAGACACTTGGAGCTGACTCACTTTGCACCTGTAACTAACAAAACTGTTCAAGAGATTGTCACCAGTGTGAGATCATCTACATGCTGCCTCGATGTGTTACCCACTAAATGTATAAAATCTGTGCTCAACAGTTTGCTGTCACCACTCACTTGCATAGTTAACATGTCACGTCAATCTAGAACATTCCCAAGAGCTTTGCAAACCACGGTTATCAAGCCTCTCCTCAAGAAGAGCAGTCTTGATGCCACGATATTGAACTATTACCGACCAAGCTCTACTCTGCCGTTTCCAGGCAAAGCCCTTGAAAAAGCTACGTACCAACAGCTTATTAACTTTCTCCAAATGAACAACTCCTTTGTTTTCCAGTCAGGTTTTAGATCCCACCACAGAACTGAGACTGCTCTTATCAAGGTGACAAATGACATCCGCTTGAACACTGATGCAGGCAACGTCTCAGTCCTGACTCTGTTAGATCTGAGTTCTGACTTTGACACTGTGGATCATGGAAACCTCTTACAGAGACTAGAGGACTGGGTGGGCATTTCTGTTACGGCTCTAAACTGGTTCTAGCTAGAAAACGAGGAGTACTTTGTTGAAATCGAAAAATGTGTCAGATAAAATGTCCCTGACCTTTGGGGTTCCCTAGGGGTCAATTCTGGGACCCCTGTTGTTCAGTCTCTACATGCTGCCAGTTAATACGCAGCAATAATATATAATAATAATCAATAATATCACAACTATGGAGATGACACACAGATCTATATCTCACTGGCAGCAGGTGAATATGGACCAGTGGATTCATTCTGCCTTCATCCAACAGATCCAGTGTGGATGCAAAACAACTTTCTCCAGGTAAACTCAGACAAGACTGAAGTCATCATCTTTGGCCCACAGAAACATAGAGAAAGTGTCACCTTGAGTCTCTCTCTCTAAAATCTTCAAATCAGGCTAGAAATCAAGGGGTAAAATAATGGACTCAGACTTGAACTTTAACAGCCACATCAAATCAGTAACATCTGCAGTTTTTTAAAACCTAAAACACTTTTCAAAATCAAAGGTATACTGTCAAAGCCAGACTTAGACTTATCCACGCATTTGTCTCCAGACTACTGTAATGGCCTGCTCACTGTCCTCTCCAAACAAGCGTTAAGACAGCTGCAGTACATCCAGAATGCTGCTGCTTGGGTCCTAACTAGAACCAGGAAGTACGAGCACATAAGTCCTGTGCTCAGGTCTTTGCACTGGCTTCCTGTAGCTCAAAGAATAGACTTTAAAGGAGCTCTGCTTGTCTCTCCATGGCCTAGGACTAAAGTACATCTCTGACATGTTAGTGCCATTTGAACCATCTTGCAATCTGAGAACTTTAGGGACAGGCCTCCTGTTGGTGCCCAGAGTCAGGACTAAACATGGGGAATCAGCGTTTTAGTTTTATGGAGCTAAAACCTGGAACAGACTTCCTGAAGATGTGAGACAGGCCTCTGCTTTGACAATGTTTAAATCCAGGCTCATAACAGTTCTGTTTAGCTGTGCATACAAGTGAAAGGTTTTTATTCTGCAGTCTTCTGTTTTAATGTTAATTTTATGATGATTATTTGTGATTATTTATCTTTTTATTTGTGTGATTTTAATGTCCATCTTATTCTGTAAAGCACTTTGAATTACTTTGTGTACAAATTGTGCTATACAAAATCTTAGGCCTTGCCTAAGATTAAAAAAATAATAATTTTCAACATCACGACTTTACACTTGGCATTTCTTCTTCTTCACCCTCTGACTTAACCCCTCCCCTCTCTCATTCAGTACAGTGGTAAAAAACCTCGTCACTCGTGGGAGATGTGGCACCCTACTCTGGTGGCTGAATCGCTGTTTGCTATTGCTAACATCTTTAGTTCACTGCGCCTGATTGCCCTCTTCACCGCTAACTCGCACCTGGGCCCACTGCAGATCTCATTGGGCCGAATGCTCCTGGACATCCTCAAGTTCCTTTTCATCTACTGCTTGGTGCTCCTCGCCTTTGCCAATGGACTCAACCAGCTCTACTTCTATTACGAGAGTGCAGGCGAGAGTGGCTGCAAGGGAATCCGATGCAAGGAGCAGAACAACGCCTTTTCCACGTCAGTATAATCTAGACTAGTCATTTCTGTTAGGACGAGGAAGCTATGGTGGCATTTAGTGTAATTCTTGACCACACAGTTGTCAAAAAGCTTGATATAAGGGTATTGTGAATTGCTTTTTGGTCTTTTGGAAATTACTGCCCAATGAGTCAAAAATATATATTCGATAGCTATGTTTAGCATTGCAATATTTAACTTTCTGACATAGCAAATAAATTAAAACAAATATGTACATGCCTTTATTACTAGTCATATTGTGTCAAGCTAAAAATATGTTGAAAAGGAAGTATTAAAGCAAAATTTATTTCCTACCATGTTATAACGTTGTTCCCTTATTATATGTCATCTATGCATGTTTGAGCAATCAAGTGATCTCTCCCGGGAACTGTCTGAACCATCCTTGGGTAACATTCTGTCCAATGCTGAGCCTACAAGCCTAGCCCCTCTTTAATCTAAAGGCTAAATTGGGACTAGATTTGAAAAAATCACAACTGATATGTGTCTTATGTTTTATAACTACATGTAAACACTTTTTCTTGTTTCTTGATTCTATTTCCAATTTATCTTTTAATAAAATTCTGTTAAAAGTTCACATTTTAAACGTGCCTTGAATTTGTACAAATATAAACTACAGGATTACTGTAGCTGTTTTTTATGCAGAAAAAGATTAAATATTTAAATATTTTGTGGCAAGAAAATTGCTATCACTATTTGAATCCTATCACAAGGGGCAATTCACAGACTCCATTTATTAAGACTAAAAAAATCAAACCTGACCCTCTAGTTAGTAAATTGTCCAGAAAACTTCAAACACCCAAGTACCTGCATATCACAATGCAACAAAGCCATAGCCTAATGTACTTGTTTGTATTTGAATGGCTGAATGGAACCTGAGAATATTTTAAATTCCAACTTACACCATGCCACCATGTAATGAAATTAAGGTTTGTAGGGATAATATTTCATGTTGCAGTTGGTCTGCAAATGGAAAAGAGAAAAACGAATGGTGTATTTACCCAGGCTAAGACCATTTATTAATCCAAATACTTTTTACTTTTACTTGAGTAATTTCTTAGACCACTGGATTACTCCGCGAGTAATGTTGTTTTGAGGAAAGGTTTCTCTTACTTGAGTACAATTTTGGATTACTCTACCCAGCCCTTCCCCTGTATATAGATAAGCTGATATATGTCTTCTTTTGCACAGGCTTTTTGAAACGCTGCAATCACTATTCTGGTCCATCTTCGGCCTGATTTCTCTGTACGTGACCAATGTGAAGCCAGACCACGTTTTCACTGAGTTTGTGGGTAGCACCATGTTTGGAACCTACAACATCATTTCTCTGGTGGTTCTGCTCAACATGCTTATCGCCATGATGAACAACTCGTACCAGCACATAGCCGTAAGCGTAGCCTCTTCACTGTACACTCTAAGATACAAAATCGATGGAAAGAAAACAAATTATCTTAAAGTATTAAAAGGGACTGAATGGACTGTGTGCAAATGAAGAGCTTGCATTTGTATTAAAAAGTATTAAATTTGATTCCAACAGGCATTAGATAAACAGCAACGAAATTATGTTTAAGCAATGCCATCTTGAATACTGGAGTATAAAGATTACTCAAACATGCATGAGTCACTCTAAATACCACTTTGAGTGAGTAAATGAGATGGTAAACAACTATAACATGGTTAACAGTTCTAAAAAGTTGCAAAATAGCTCCACTTTAAGGGAGACCTTCTTTTGCCTGTTTATTGGCAATAAAATCACAATTCAAATTCCGCATTAATTTGAATTTACTGTATTTTTCATTTCATAAAAAAAAAAAATACAAACATTTTAACATCATACCTATTTTGGAAAGTAATTAAGTTGTCCTTTTTATGTTGTAAAAATACAAACTTGCATTTAAATGAATTGACAAAATACAATATGATATTTTATTAAATATTTGTATATAACCGTTTCATATCTTCTTAATAAAAAAGGTCCTATATTATGCTAAATTCACTCTTGTGAGATATAGCCTTGTTAGAATGTTACCCCGGAGTTGTGGTTTGTTTAATTCAGTGTTTAAGTAATCCTTTAATATTACATCTGTTTACATCTCCAAGGTCAAAGCACTCTGTTCCACCAACAGCTGCCTTTTAGTAGAGATTGGCAATTATCCAAATGATTCTAGTGGAAGTGTATGTAGTTTCAAAACTCACTAATGAGCTTAATCTAAAATAAAATTTTATTCTGTTGCTATTTTTTAATCACCCTTGCATTTATATAGATTTAAAAAATGACTATCTTAAAAATATGTTCATTATATGTGAACTTTAGATAAGTTGAAGTGAACTCTGACCTACTCAGTTCAAAGTTTGGTATTGTGCCCATGACAAAACCAGTGCTCAACTTGCAAGCGTTGTGAAGATGGGCACTGAATGCAGTCATTTGCGGAGCGATTGTGGCGATGGCAGAGTGGCACAATGTGGAGGGACACTTCACTATGTGTCACAAAAGCTCCACGCTAACTTAAATATATGCAAGTTGATTTTTCTTTAACATTACATAATTGATAACTTTTTGAAACAAAGGTTTTTGAAAGGTCAGTGGTTCGTGAGAATGGGACACTTTTCCTATGAGATGTGGTGATGT